>NC_056731.1:1576340940-1576375940 GCF_019279795.1 Protopterus annectens | reverse complement strand
CACATGTATGAGTATGGATTTGCACCCCAGCCTCTTGGCTGTTTCACATCCTCTTATCCCTGTACAGTATACATTATGATATATACTAGGGCCACCATATAAGAAATTTGCAAATCCCGTTCAACAGTGAGTCCAGTTGTTACACACTCACAACCACCTCCACACAGGATACAAGTTGCAAACACAGACAGACACACACACACACACACCAATCAGTCATGTCTGGGATTATAACTCTTACCTAACTAGCTTCATACACTACAGCACCATGCAAGTATAGGACATGCCATGAAGATTACTGGAGTACTCCTTCCCCAAAGGTGTATTTCACATTAGATGACATCAGCAGGATTGCCAAAGTAGGGCATTTGAATTGTAGTGAGTGTGGCTAAGCTAAAATGCATTACTCCCGACACAGACATTGAAAAGCACACAAAACATCCACAACCAACATGTGTGGGTATAGAACCCCTAACAGAGTTCTATATTACACTACAGCATGGAGATGCTATAGGACACACCACAGGGATTACTGGAGTACTCCTTCCCCAAAGGTGTATTTCAGAAGAATGACATCAGCAGGATTGACAAAGTAGGGCATTTGAATTGTAGTGAGTGTGGCTAGGCTAAAATGCATTGCTCCCTACACAGACAATGAAACACACACAAAAATCCACAACCGATATGTGTGGGTATAGAACCCCTAACAGAGTTCTATATCACACTACAGCATGGAGCTGCTATAGGACACACCACAGGGATTACTGGAGTACTCCTTCCCCAAAGGTGTATTTCACAATGAATGACATCAGCAGGATTGCCAAAGTAGGGCATTTGAATTGTAATGACTGTGGTTAGGCTAACATGCATTGCTCCCTACACAGAGACACACACACAGAGTTGCCATGTCTGGGATTAGAACTCCTACCTAACTAGTTTATCACACTACAGCAGTACACAGTTAAAGGACATGCCACGGAGATTACTGGGGTATACCTTTCCAAAAGGTGTATTTCACAGTGTATGACATCAGCAGCCTTGACAAAGTAGGGCAACTGGATTGTAGTGAGTGTGACTAGCCTAAAAAGCATAGCTCTCTACACAGACAGTGATACACACAGACCTACACAAACACACAGCTGCCATGTCTGGGATTAGAACTCCTACCTAACTAGTTTATTACACTGCAGCAGTACACAGGTATGGGACATGTCACAGGGATTACTGGGCTGCAGCTTTCCAAAAGGTGTATTTTACAGTGTATGACATCAGCAGCCTTGACAAAGTAGGGCATTTGATTTGTAGTGAGTGTGACTAGACTAAAAAGCATTGCTCTCTCCACAGAAGGTGAAATACACACACACAGCTTTCCAAAAGGTGTATTTTACAGTGTATGACATCAGCAGCCTTGACAAAGTAGGGCATTTGATTTGTAGTGAGTGTGACTAGACTAAAAAGCATTGCTCTCTCCACATAAGGTGAGATACACACACACACACACACACACACAAAGTTGCCATGTCTGGAATTAGAACTCCTACCTAACTAGTTTATTACTCTACTGAAGTACGCAGGTATAGGATGCACCACAGAGACTACTGGGCTACAGCTTTCCAAAAGGTGTATTTCACAGTGTATGACATCAGCAGCCTTGACAATGTAGGGCATTTGATTTGTAGTGAGTGTGACTAGCCTAAAAAGCATTGCTCTCTCCACAGATGGTGAAACAGACACACACATACACACAGTTGCCATGTCTGGGATTAGAGCTTCTACCTAACTAGTTTATTACAATACAGCAGTACGCAGGTATAGGACATGCCATGGAGATTACTGGGATGCAGCTTTCCAAAAGGTGTATTTCACAGTGTATGACATCAGCAGCCTTGACAAAGTAGGGCATTTGATTTGTAGTGAGTGTGACTAGCCTAAAAAGCATTGCTCTCTACACAGACAGAGACACATACAAACAGTTGCCATGTCTGGAATTAGAACTCCTACCTAACTAGTTTATCACACTACAGCAGAACACAGTTATAGGAAGCACCACGGAGATTACTGGCCTACACCTTTCACAAGGGTGTATTTCAAAGTGGATGACCTCAGCAGGCTTGTCATAGTACAGCTATGGGGAGGGCAGTGTGTATGCATGGGGCATAACCCATTCTTCTAGAAGTTGCCACACCACATGCGGGCACATGCATGGTTATATTCCACAGGTATGTGTATACAGCTGCTAGATAACTACTTCCTTGTACAGTCATGTTGCACAGCTATCACTTGCACCACATGTATGCTGACAGATACTAGTGGCTAAGGTCAAAAGTGAGTGACATCCGCACCTCATGTGGTTGTAGCCATTTGGCTGTGTGCTGGGTGGGACAGGCCTCATAATGGATGGCCCCTTGTGACAGTCACTCTATTCCACACATCTGTGTACATCTACTTTTGGCTTATCATAGTGTGTTGTCCTTGGATATATGCCTTTTTTCCTATCCAATGTGTGTGCAAAGCATAAGTGCTGCATACTGAGGAGTGTCTGCACTAACATCTGCAAATGCCAGATATATCTGGTCCACTGTTGTTTGCAGACATGGCCTTCATTTAAGTGTGTGAGCATGCCCAGTATAATCTTTCAATATGTTGTTGGCTGACATTACCCTCATTTCTCTAGTATGTTGTTGGCTGACATTACCCTCATTTCTCTAAGTGTGTGAGCATGCCCAGTATGCCCTTCTGTACTGAATGTGTTGATCGATTCCAGGTAGATTGTACTGCAGTGCAGACATTTGTGTTGTACACCTACAGGTAGCATACTGTTTCTGCAGGGTATCCATCAATCATTTGGCAATATGGGAACAAACTGTGCAGGGATATTGTGTACTGTAGGTAATTGTGTCTGTGCTGCTTCAGCTGCACGGTACTGCTGTCAGCAGAGATATTCAGACGTGTACTGTTATACACAGTAATGTTTTCTGTCCTCATGTACTGTCAGGTGGACATTCTTGCTCACAGTGATGACTTGTGGGACAAGAGTGATTGCTGCTTTGTCCGGCATTGTGGGCAGACACCTACGTATTCATGGTAAGTTATGCCATTCTGGAGGGAGAGCTACAGACAATTGGTGCTGGGTTTGTGTATCCTGTTCAGCACCTTGGTACAGTGCTGGCAGAGGATCCCATACTTGTCCGCCCATCAACATGGCAGTATGGCCTTATCTTGCTGTGGCAATGCCTCACAGCTGTACAGATTCACACAGGTTAGCCAGGAGCAGGGGCCATGGCTCAGGACATTTATTCTATTGTGGTGTATGGGCAGGTGTGTAGCCACCCATTTATATGTTTGCAGCCAGGGATAGTGTGCACACAGCTTGGTGTTGGATCCTGCACATTCCATGCTGCCCATGCTCCCACACCCCCCTTTGTTATTCTAACCTCTTCCATACATTATGCATACATTCTGTGATACTTTCCATAAGGGTATCACCACATCACAGGTGTGTGTTAGTGTTGGTCCACAGTTCATGCAGTGGGACATGGTGGACATGTTACTCTGGTCTGTTCACATGGCCTTGCATATAGCTTACATGGAGTGTGCTATGTTGTTATTTAGGTGTGCATGACATAACATGCATTGGCAGTATGTGTGAGACAAGGCCTTTGGCAGGCACCTGTCGGGCATTAGGTGTTAATGCAGGCCAGATGTGGCAGGCTGTTGCATTCTGTCAGTCCTACAGTCCCAGATCACCATACAGTATATTCCCCTGTGGTGACAGGGTAGATGTGATAGTTGTTCATGCCAATACCTTCTATCAGTCTTGATAAGGTGGTGTGTATGCTGGCAGGGTGCTACCTACACAGCTAGGGACACACCTGCATAGGACACTTGCAATGCATGCTGCAGTCTTCCGCTATTGCCATATACAGGTGGGGTTGTACTGTACTCATTTCCCACAGCAGGGATATTGCCCAAGAGACATGCCTGTGGGTGATGTTTGCTTGGCTGGATGCAAGTGTGCTATGGACACTACTTGCATCTGACACACAGATATGCATGGGGCATTACAGTTATACTGGCATGTGCGGGTACATCAGCTGATTCCCAATACATGAGTCCTACCTCCTTTGTGATCTGCAGGTGTTCAGGCAGAAATCACCAGTATCCCCTACTACAGGTCCTGTTACTGTGATGCATACCTATATGTACATTTCCAAGGGTGTCAGCATTTCACAGTGACACAATATATTCTGTATGTCTGGGGTACTTTCCCCTGTGTACTGCTTGTATATCTAGCCCAACAGTCATGCCATGTCAGTCTTTCAGATGGTGACACATATTACCACCATACATTTACAATGGCTTACTGCTTGCATGTGTTATACTGGTGGGGACTGTCTTTGGTGCTGCAGTCGTGAGGGCTTGTCCCTGTTATCAGCAGTAGTGGGCAATGGCCACCAGGTCTTACCTCAACATGCATACATACTGACAACTCTCAGACATTATGAAACACACACTATCCTAACACACTCAGACCTGCATATTGTGCAAATGCTACAACCTATCCTGCTACCTTGGCCACCTCTGGCCATCTGTGCTCCACTCATATTATACCTACTCATGCATGTTACATGTCTACACAAGATTGGGGGGCAGATCTGAGTGTCACTACATTTCTACACTGGATTGGGGGAAGGGGCAGACCTGTTTCCACATGTCTACATAGGCATGGGGGGCACACCTGACTGTTACTACATTTCTACATAGGATTGTGGGGGGACACACCTGACTCTTTGTCAATTTCTACACAGGATTGGGGGGACACCTGACTGTTTTACATGTTTACATGGGAGTGGAGGGGCACCCCTGACTGTTTACATTTCTATGCAGGATTGGGGGGCACACTTGACTGTTACTACATTTCTACACAGGATTGGGGGGACACACCTGACTGTTTTACATGTCTACATGGGAATGGGGAGGGCACACCTGACTGTTACTACAGGTCTACATGGGAGGGGGGCACACCTGACTGTTACTACATTTCTACATAGGGTTGTAGGGCCACACCTGACTGTTTTTACATTTCTACACAGGATTGGGGGGCACACCTGACTGTTACTACATTTCTACACAGGAGTAGGGGGGAACACACTTGACTGTTTCTACATGTCTACATTTGAGTGGGAGGGCACACCTGACTGTTACTACATTTCTACACAGGATTGGGGGAACACTGACTGTTTCTACATTTCTACACAGGATTGGGGGGAACACCTGACTGTTTCTACATTTCTACACAGGATTGGGGGGCACACCATACTGTTTTTACATATTTACATAGGATGGGGGCACACCTGGCATATGCACACATTTGCTATGACTGTACTGGTATGTCAGGTACTCCATTTCATTCTGTATTCTAACCTATCATACTGACTAGAGGCATATCAGTGTACTACAGGTCTTAGCTTTGGTTGCCCTAAATATTAGTGTCTGACTTTCTACCCTTCAGAACTAACACCCCACTGCCTGACCTGCTGTAGTCTGTCTGTGTAGGCCTGGGGGTGGTTACCCATCGACATAATTTAAGGCCATAGCACAGACTCTGTTTGGGTTTGTTTACACCTGTCCTGCTGGCTGAGACTGTTGTTGGGTATGTGAACCTCCCTGACTGGCATGTGTGAGTCATATAGACACACATGTTGTCCAACACATTTCCTGCAGTGGGCTTTGTCACCCTGTGTAGTACTGGCTACTATGGTGACTCCATGTCATGGTACCACTATGGGTGTCTACTATCTGCTGCCATAACATTCAACCACCCAATTCCCTTGCATGCTCACATCCATACCATAGATTCAGGTAACAACACATTCTACTCCATTTGGCAACTGGTAGGTTGATTGAATTACCTTGTGGGTGTGCCAGGATTGAGGATGGTGTTGGAGGCTGCCTATGTTGGATGCACATAGTACACTCCCTATACATGGTTGAGCACAGGTAGTGTCATGTTTGGCATCCCTTTTACTGTATGTGCGAGTCAGAGAGAGGTGTCATTCCCTGGTCCCTACTGTGTCAGTGTATGTACTATGCATTGTCTCTTTACCATGGCCTCAGCATACTGGGCACGCCTCCATATGCCTACTGGGGCAGGCTCAGGTTGTTCCTTCTCTGAGTCACTCTGTGCCTGTGCAGGCCTTGGCATTGGTGAGAGGCTGTGTGGCCCTGCCCCGTGCTATTCCTGCTGCAGCAGTTTCCACAGGATCATATTGTGTAGCATGGCACATACCATAACAATTTGGGTACATGTAGCTGGTGAGTACTGCAAGGATTCACCGGATGTGTCCAGACACTGGAACCATGACTTGAGCATCCCAAACACATGCTCTATTATAAGTCTGGTCTGTGCGTGTGCCTCATTATGGCGTTCTTGTTCAGGTGTGCGTGCATTTCTGATGGGTGTCATTAGCCACATCTCCAGTTTGTAACCAGCATCCCCCACTAGGTGACCTTAGGGGATGTCCCCCTTGGCAAATCTCTGGTAGAGCTGCATCAAATGCCAAATGTGGGAGTCATGATTGCTTCCAGGGCAGCCAGCACATACATTCATTATAATGCCCCGGGCATCACAGATGACCTGGCAGTTGATGGAGGGGATGCCCCTGCAGATGATGTAGGCCCTACCCTGATCACTGGGTGGTGCTTTGATGCATATGTGCGTGCAGTCTATAGCACACACTACCTCAGGGTATTCTGCTATTTGGTGGAAGAGACGCATATTGCTGGCCAACACCTCATGGGTGTTGAGGAAATATACATGCTCACTGGCATGTGCTGACAAGGCATCCAGGAACTGGTAGAATACTCTGGATGCTGAATCCTGTAAGATCCCCATGATATCCCCAGTTGAGCTTTGGTAGGAACTTATGGCTAGTATTCCTAGGCCTACACATACCTTGGTATCCACTGGGATGGGTTCCCCTCGGTCAGTTTGGTGTGTCAGGCCTGGCCGGCGCAGCTCAACAATTTGCTGTAGGAGGTCCCTGTCCACCCTATAGCATTCCACTATCTCCAGCTCATGTAGCCCCTGGTAGGTTACCCTGGGTCTGTACACTCTTCTCCGTCTATTCACTGTGGGTTGATCGGCAGCATTCACATCCTCACTACCCTCAGCCTTGCACATGTTGTTCTATGTTGCCTGCTGCAGCCCCTCTCATTTTGTAGGTTTGTTTGTTAAAAGTTCCCCACTTGTATACACCGGTGGTGTAGAATATGGTGAAACCAGAGGGGAAGGTGTTTGCATAGTTTACAGTAGTGTTCTGGGCTAGGCTGGTCTGCTGCTTGTGTAATTGGCTGATTCTGATACATTTCACCTGCCAGCTATGCTATTTCTCCTTGATTACCTTTCTACTGCTGTTTTCCCTTCTCATTGCCTTCCTGCATGCCACGCAGAGTGCTCAAATGTGCACAGTGCTGCCATTTTCTAGTTTAATTTTTTTTTCTTCCTTTAAAACCTGGTGCGCAGCATGCACACCTACTTAGACAATGTAAAGAGTGCTAGGCAGATTCAGGCACACACCCTAGCTTAGCTGTGCTAAGATAGGAGCAAACCTGAGCCACAGGGCTCCAGTCCACTTACAGTATGCCTGACACCCCCCCATGATGTCAGCTAACTCCTAGGCTTGCACCAAGCTATTCCTACTCTTACACTGTTGGAACCTGACTAGCATGCTGGGGAAAACTGGGATTCACTATCATTCCCCGTCATTTGCATAGGATTGCCTGCTAATGCATAGTTACATGTCGCACACTGAGCCTCCCCCCTTAGCAACCACTACTCACTGGCCATGTTGACTTGCATGGCAGAATAGTGATTTTAGTTAGAATGCTTATTTTAGGTTTATTTTGTTATCCCCCCGATCCCATTTGCGTGCTGCTGCCCTACACTTAAACAGCTGAGATCTGCTAAAAAAAACAATAAAAGTTGATTTTTTTATTTTTTACATTGTTTGCAATGCTAATGGTCTCATAGTTGGCCATTGGCATGCTTCCTGACTGATATGCAGCCTTTATTTGGAGCTGTCACGGCTCCGTTTTGGATTTTGCAGAAATGTACTCAGTTACTAACCGAGTACATTTCTACAGATTGCACTAGTCCTTCACGGCTGGCTGCAAGATTCCTGGATCGCAAATTCACCTCATTTGCATGGATTTCTCCTGCAAATGGGGTGATTTGCATACAGGGGCTTAGTCCGTGCAGGAGCGCTCATGCACACCCCTGCAGGCTGTTCCTGGATTGCGAGGCAGACATATTGCCTGCTAGAGCTTCTGCACTGATCCTGCACGCTGTGCAAGGCATACAGAATCCAGGGGAATGTCTATTTATTTAGTATAAATGCGCAGTTATACAAATCACAAATACTTATTATAATTCTAAGTGTTTTATAACTGTATTTTACTATCAAATTGCAAGTGTATTAACAGATGATTAAAGGAAAAATGCTAAAAGGGTTAACTATAGTCTACAGAGTTTGAAATGTGAGCTCAGACTTTCCTAGACTGGATGAATAGTTACAGGAAATATTGAGCAGAAAATGTAAAAAAAACAAGACTGATTGCCAGACAAGTGGCTTGAGTTTTTCTAAAACATTGTTATTAAAACATAATTGTTAAATGTTCACATGCAATACTATTTGGTAATTGTAATAAAACATCACAATTGTGCATACATGTCACAGATAATCTGTTTGCAGGTAAAGGTTAAAAGTAACAAACCTCAGTTACATCAAGTACAGCCAGCTGATGGGCTATAGTATACATACAGTTCAAATAAATTATGCAGGAGGGTATAAATACCTACTAGTAGTAGTAAACAGTAGAAAATTTATAAAAAAAGGTCTATAGTTTGTTAGTAACATAATAAAGCAAATGTATAACCATAGTGTTGGGCTGACATACATTCTATTCTCGCAGCATAAAGCATAATAAGCAATACTGCAGAACTACAGGGAGAGGGGTACTTTCTCAGTTTTACACTGACTGTGTGCGCAGTATTGCAAAAGGGTCTAAAATAAAGTTACAGGAAGAAATAATCTCTCATTCCTTCTTGACAATACTCTTTTGGGGGGAGGGGAAAACCTGACAGGATAAGATATTTTACAAGTTGTTAATAGCTATCATGCTAGTTATTATTGTATTTAGTTGTTGTGTCTTTCAGCTTTTCCCGGTTAGGGGTTGCTACAGCGGAACTCCATTCCGCTAATGATTGGCAGTAGATTTTTACGTGCTGAATTGCCAGCTCTGACACACAACCTTCAACGAAGGTACGCCCATTTACGCATGTCTCCACACAGAAGACACTCTAGCTGAAAATCAAACAGGACAACGTGAGGCAACAATGCTACCGCAGCACCACCACTGCAGTATTATTGTATTGTTTAGTATTGTTTAGTATTAAATTGTATTTACAACCTGTTAAACTGTAAAGCTATACAAGAGAGAGAGAGAGAGTAAAAATATGTGAAAAAATAAACAGTACTGGTCACTATTTTTTAATATATATTTTGGCAAGAAAATATTGGTATGCAAAAGCATGAATGTTTCTAATTGCTGGATATGCAGTTGCCTCTGGTGGGAATTCCACTAAATACTTCTAAAGAGACATAAAAAGTTTCCAAGATTTTGCTTGATGTTAATGTTACTAAATTTGTAAGATTAGACTAAATGTACTTTACAGTCTTTGTATGTACAAACACAGAAGAATTCAGTACAAATGAAATTTAAAAAAAAATGGGTTTGGGGTACTTACTAGATTGAAATGCATGAGTAGCAAACAGTCTGTGTAGATATATATGTATAGGACACATTGTAAAGTAACAAGTTCAAAAGTAATTTGTTAAGTTGTAATTTTATTACTAGTTGTAATTTTATCACTGTTTTTGGACCATAATTTTATCTGTACTAGTATTGGTTACCCCAGTTAGAGGAAAATTATATTAAAATAGTCTACTCATTCAGCTAATGGACTAATATGTACATAGCATTTTTAGTGTGTAAATCATGTTTTTTAAATCCTCAAGTATTAAATATACTGAAATAATTACATTCAAATATTTATTATCTAAGCCCAGTTCAGTACTTTACCAAGGTGTTTAATATGTTCACTTCACCGTCAACCAAGGTGTTAATAGGCAGTTCAGAGATATAACCACAATGTTATGGTTAAAATGACATTGAAACTGTATATTTATAGCACTAAATAACATTTGCAGTAGCACACAGTTCTTGTCTCTTATAGATATTAGCCTATCTCTAATTTTTTGGCATAAAATGATTAATAAAAATAAATAGTTAATTCAACAGCTGCAAAGAGTTAATAAAAAAGTTCTAAGTCATAAATGAAATTCTGTGATTGCAAAAGAATAAATTAATCAAGTTAAAAAATAAAACTAAAGCAGACATAGTTCATAATTGATAAAATATTTTCACAGAATGGTCTGCAAAAGAAAATGTTAAATGCATTCAGTTTTAGTAGTAATACTCGATATCACTGTATTAACTATTTAAAATAGCATTTTGACTTGTATCAAAAAAAGACTAAAGATTGTGTTTCCTAATGTGTTTTCTATATAATCTGATCAAAAATACATAGCAGTATAAAGTGTTTTGAGTATGTTTTAAAATAAAAGAGGGAATTGTTAGAGTATGCTCAACAAGGTATTAAGGTTGAAAGTAATTCTGCTACAAATATGCAAAATAAATATGGAATAAAATAAAGCTGGCTTAAATGTAGAAATAGAGTTTAGCAATATGTGATTAGCATCCATACTAAATGACTGTGGCTTGGAAAATAAGGAATTTGCTTAATGGACATGTTTTCCTACTAAATTAGCAAGACTGTATGCATTTCACACTGTCAGCAAGAAAGCTGACTTCTTACAGACTTAGCAAAATGTAAAAAAGCAGGATGTAAAGAATGGACAACAGGAAACAATCTGTACGTGTTTCTATCATATGACACTGTTAAGCAGGAAAGTTTGGATGGATATGCTTTCATCAAGTCAGCATTTGCACAAGATGGTTCCTTAAAAGACAATACCAGCATTGTTTCTCTACAGAATTAATACATATTTTTCTGCAAACACCAGCAAACAGATGTTTTCATACAAATACCAAAATAGAATACCAAGGAGAAAAACAGGATGTGAAACCACTATAAAGAGACTACAGCAAATGAAACTGTTGGGAGAAGTATTTTGTACAGGAAAGTTATCATTTATGCTGAATGAGAATTAAAAAGTGGTACAGTGTAACTAAAGCTGCAACAGTAGTACATGTGGTTTGTTATAAAAATGTATTTATTGATTACTGCATCAGTGTATAAGTGGCAGTTTGGTGCTGCATCAGTGTATATTCTGCAAGTTTCTGTGAGCAACAGACTGTGAATGCAATTATAACTAGACTTTGATTTCAGCAGAATCCAGCCAGCAAGACCTTAGTGTCTTAAGAAGACTTTGGATCCATCACAGTAAGCAGCACCTTGATAATTAATTTTTCAAGCATGACTGAAGAATTTCACACAGATCATCATTTGGAACTGGAGAGGGACTTCCAAGAACAAAACAGGGATCATCTGGACAGGTGCATAGCTCTGGCACTGATACAATGACCTTCACCATAGGGACTAGGATGACTTGTGGAATATGACCACTAAGGTTTGAGCCCAGCCTCGGATGCCTTCAGTAAGTGCCAAAATCCCACCTTAACACTTATTATTACTATTAGCATTTACTGAAAACATATGTTGTTATATGAACTAGGATCCATTTCTATTCCATATGAAATACATAAATGAATATAACTAGGGAACTCCTCTCCTAATGGAATTAAAATATTAAATTAAAAGTTAATAGGCATTTAATTGCACATGCAGTATATTTCTGCAAACTGGCTTAGCAAAAAAGCAGATGTACAGGATATGTAACTAACAAAGAGATCATGAAAGAATGCATGTATTCTATAGATCCGAGTGAAACTGCTTGCCAGTCGCAGTAAATTTTCAGCCATGAAAAAACTGTAATGTGCATTAGTTCACCTTACTGAACAATCTGTATTGAGGTAGATTATCCAGAAGTTCAAATTTCACGAATTCATTGATATACACAAATTGTATGAACAAAGCCTTATGATTTTCTTTAATCTATATTTATATTCTTCAAGATTGTGTACTCACTGAGGGATTAAGCTTTACACTTATTTCATTTTCAGAGTGCATTAATGCCTACAGTGCCTAGGCCATGGATGACTATGCATTTTGCTGTTATCTGCAATTCTTTGAGAATGTACTATACCAAGTACTTTCTTATCACTGATGGATGTGTTACTCTATTACAGTGATCATAAAAGTTACATTTTGTGAGCTTTATCCTAATGTCCACATTCAGTACTTCTTGAGTGAATCTGAGAAATGTAATGTTAATGCAGGTCACTATTCATTTGACATGATTGAGTGTAGTAATCTCTCTCTCTCTCTCTCTCATTTATGCACCAAGTGGTACATCAGGCAATGAGTATCTTTCAGAGCTTGTTGTTTCTGTAGCAGGTGTGGGTTTTACAGGCTCAGGTTGCTAGTCTAAGGCCCATCCCTCCTCAGAGGGAGCACCACACATGCTCACACACACATACTATCACACCCAGTGCCAATTTAGTGTCCAATCCACCTACTGCATGTCTTTGGAATGTGGGAGGAAACCAGAACATCCAGTCAGAACCCATACAAACACAGGGAGGATATGCAGACTCTACACAGAAGACATGCCAGCTGAGAATCAAACCAAAGAACCTCTTGCTGTGAGATGACAATGCTAAGTGCTATACTACTGTGCCACCCGAGTGTAGTAATCAGATTGAATATATTTAAAATATGGGAATGTAAGTACTACACTGTGGTATGGCTGATGGTTTACCTCTTTTGACTCGTCTCATTAACTGCACTCCTAACTGATATGTTGTTTTGGGTTTGAATCCCACTGTTGTGCTTTAATTGCTGTCATGGATATTGCTTTTTTTTTTTTTAAATGCAGACGTGTTTTACTTGTAACCTGTTTGGGTAATCTCTCTTCTGTATTACAATAATCTTCCATGCTGCAGATAACCAAAAATTCCTTTGTTATTCTCTGCAGTTCTAGATACTTCCATGACATTTACATATTACCATGTATTTTCTGGTGTTCCTATTGTAGTTTATATTGAAAACAAAATAAATGTATGCTCAGAATTATACTTTGCATGATAATCAGTCATTATCATTAATATTTTGCAAAGCTGGGACATTTTGGGAACACTGCAGTGGACAGACCATTCCATTTGAATGTGTATTGTAATCAAGCTTCATTTACAACAAATCTGACTATGTACCACCTTAACTGTAGTATATTTGAAGGATTAGCAAGAGATGTCAGGTAAATGTCTGCAGTTCAATTTACCTTGGTTTTATGGGTTTGAGTCCCCCTTCAGACATTTATGTCTGGTAATGCACACCTACGTGTTTGCTAGTGATGTAAGTTTGCTTTCACTTGCTATTTCATTAGTTTTATTTTCATTGTTGGTTTACCTGATCTCATTAATATTTTGATATGTTTGTTTTTGCCCCATCTAATTTTTTTACAGTAATGTGTATGTTTATATTTGATGTGCACCATCTATATGTGCATTAGTCCAGATATCATAATTGTTAAACATTCTACATATGTGGTTGCATTGTCATTGTAATGAATGTGCATACTATTGTCCACCTATGCAGCAGTTGTCCATCATATGCTGTATGCTACATGACAGCATATAAACATTGCATGTATTCCTGTGGATATATGCTAAGCATTTAAAGCTCACTCCTCTTAAAATTACTGTGCATATAGCACACTTGTTCAATAACACTGATATATGTGCCCGATGCAGATCACATAATTCTTCAGATGATACATTGGTACTGTCTCACATGTTATCCAAAAGTCACCTCCTATATCATTATCAATGTGTAGACAGGGATGCACAGCATATCATGTTTCAACTGCATATTCATAGATCACTCTTTTTAGACTTCCATTAAGTTCTTCACACATAGCAAACTTCAAGTAGCTAGGCAGGTAGGTTTCTGGACTTATGCCTGAACATAAATGAATGCTGTTGGTTTGAATCCAGTTTCTAATCGGCTCACTTGTGTAAGTGATACAGCTGCACTATAAATGTCTCTCTGTGCTAACTGCGACCAATGATTATATAACACTACTGGATAATGTGATTAATTTACTAAGATTAAATTCAGACCTTGCTCATCTCAGTCTAATGTACAATAAATTTCAGAACTTAAACTTTCTTTGCATTATATTCCTGCAGGTCTGGAGGAAAGTGCATGAAACAGAGCTTTATGCATTGAGCAAATGCACAGGTTGGAGGAGCAAAGGGAGTGATGTATGTTACCTTCGTCCTTATTTCTGCACATTTGGACCATTAACATGTGTCCATTTTCAGAATGTGAATAATATTCAGATGGCATCCACGCATGCAAATTAGATGGTGAGATGCTCATCATGTATGCAAAAGGTATATATTTTAAGTTTTATTGTATTGTGTATACCTTTTACTAAGCATTTTCCTTTTGTAAAACTACACATGTACAAGTCCTTCCAATGTTAATGACTTTATTAGTTATGTTAGCATGGTTGCAATGCTGTGTATTGTTTAAGTTCCACAATGTTAGCACCTTTGTCTGTTACAACACTAACTTACATAAATAATTTCATACAGCAATCATCATGATTTGGTACTTGTGCTATTGTACTCCTTACTCTGTATTTCAGTATGTATTGTAAATGGCCTAATTGCAGGCACGATCAGGATGAACTTAGGACAAATATGAGCATCTGCTTTTCAGTATTGCTTCTACACATGTCAGTGTGATATTTCTGGGTTCATTAAAACATATATGAATTGACAAGAACATGTTAATACATTTGTTATGTAAATATGGCATGGTCTAGGCAAGACCATGTTGCCATTCAACTTTGCATACTGCACAGAAGTGACTCTTGCATTTGATTCCATCTTTCATGCAAGTATGTTGTGATGTTATATTACCCATACTGCACTGCACACACCAATTGCATTTGACTGTCAACTACAGACTTGCATACGTAGAAATGGTGATATTCTAAATATCATATATTTGACTTATGTGACATCCACATGTAAGATGCATTGCATATATTACACTTTTATGATTTTGTGTTACTGTTGTAATGACTCCTCAACATATATGTAAGTGTTTGGTAATCATTGTAAAGAGATAATCTATATCTGCTGATTTATAACTAAACCACTTCTCACAACCTGTACAGAGTGACATGCCATAATAGTAATGGTATATGTATGCTGTAGATGTGCAAAACTCCTGTGTACATGTAGTTTAAAGAAATTTGGTAGACTATTGACAAGCATGCACTTGTACCAGTGATTACTATTCTGATGTTTCATGTGATTTCTTATAAATGGTGATACTGAGTGCTGTATTTTATGATTTTACTAGGCTCACACAGGCATTGATGTGCATCTATAGCTTATTAATATTTATGTTCTGTGATGGTGTCATTGCTTCATGCACCCTCCCTTCAACATGTGATGCGTAAATATTTCTAGGTTTTCTTATGCATTTGGACACTTTCTTTGTCACCCAGTAATGTGGTCTTTACACTTGCATTATGTCCTTTCATGACCATAACAATAGGAAGGCAGTTATTACACCAATCAGGTCTAGAGTATGTTGTTGTCAAAAGCACATTTGATATACTGTAATTATGTTACATTGTGTTGACATGCTGTTATTATGCTCATTACTATGTGTGGCTGTCATTGATCTTTTATGATTGCATAACTTTAGACAGATTCATACAGCTGTTAATGCATTAAGTTACACCTTGGCATCTAATACTCCTTGCCATGTGGATTACATACCAATAGTTTGGGATATGTATGTGTGGCTGTGTTCTCCTTCACAGACCACTTTAAATACTTCTCTGACATGTAAGCAGATGTCTCATATCTCTGATCTATTGCTTTTCAAATACTAATGGCATGATTTCTTAATTAACTTTGTTATTGGCAGTAAATACACTGGCATGTGACTTACATGACTTGTGTTTATACATGAGGTTATGGGTATATTGTTTGTCATCTTCAGCCCATTATATGACTACATTACCTATAACAAGGATCTATTCCAGATGTGTTGCTAGCACAATCCAACTTGGATAACAAATATGTTTGAATATGTAAGGGTTTGCTCTACTATGGATTTGCAGAGACACAGAACTGATGAATTATCATGTGACTGAGACATCACATATGTAGCACTTGGTTATTGTATATGGAGTATGACTCATATATATTGTTGTATGTATTGCTGTCTTTCATTTCCTGCTGAGGCTCTTTCAGGAATATGTAAGGATGCAAAATTACTGTCATGTTACAGAGTGTGGCACCCATGCCAGACCACCAATTCATTGACAAAGATGATGCGCACAACCGCTTCCTTCCTAAGTCAGATTTTGAGGACCAGGCCAGAAACCAGGTTGATGACAATGGTGATGAGGAACCAGGAGCAGCATGTGCCATCATTCTAGCAAGCTGACAGCAATACGTCCTCCACCATGCCATCCAGATGACTTAAAGAAGAAGATCTGTGAAATCATCACCAATGTGTTCCAAACCCAGATAAGAGATATCCTGGGGAATTTCTTCCAGGTGATGGCACAGGCCATGCATGACTCCTTCTGGGAGATCCCTCATGAGATAATTTGCAAGGATCAACCCCATCAGCAAGGGGCCTCAGCACCGTAAGTATAGTTTATGTGATCCATTTCTGTAATGCTGCCACCATGGTGTGTTCTTAATCAGCCAGCTTTTGCATTATTAGGCATACATTTGTGCATGAATCCCATACTGCGATCATGCTTATATGATGTACCTTGTGATGCACAATTCATTATGTATGGGCCTATATATTGTTGCTGATGTATGACAGTTGCTGCAGTATGACACTACCAATATCACCATGTTGTCACGATGTCAGCGGATACTGACATTCCTGTGGACAGTGTTACAGATGGTAGACAGCTATTCCTGCACTTTGTATGTGGCTTGCCTCTTCTGCATGCAGAGCACTATGGCAATATTACTGTAGATGAAGACTGCTCTTTTCTGTGACAGATATGTCTTCCATTATTGGCATTGTGCATACATGAACAATTTCCATCATCAGCAACTGTGATACATTACACATTTTACATTTCATAACAGTTTACACATACCAATGTAGTGTTATTTTTCTGAGACTAGTTTCAAATTAGTGAAATATATGCATATTTTGCAGAAACTCAGTTATGTTTTGGGATTTACTACTACAGAACTGTAATAGAACAAGTTTAGCCAAAGGCCTAACTATTCAGTGAGGGGAAAACTGAAGAAGAAAACTACCTAAGAGGGGATTCTAAACAGGGATCTATAGGGTAGTAACTAGGAATAACTATCGCTAAGGTTAGAACCCAAAAAACTGACTAAATACAAGAAAAAGATTAATACAACCTGGAGCCGGCAAAAAGACGCAACCTCGTAGCTGAAGCAGCAAATGAGATCTGGGTATATTACGCCGAGCATTATGGGACATAGGATAGCCTCGAGCCGGTAAAAATACCTCTCGAGCTTTAGTAATAGGCCAAGTCGGAGCCGAGGTTCGGCTCTGAAGCCATCCAGCAAGAATGAAGGCGAGATTGACAACTTAACATTGTATATGTATATGTATCAACATGTCCTTCAAATTTCATGTCATCTCTATGGGTATGTGTGATTAGCCTTTTTCATGTTTGGCTTGTGTGATGTAATGCATGTTTCACACCTACATTTCATACCTGAATACCATCTGTGTTGTTTCTGGCATGAAAAGTTTCCTTTGACATCTGGATCTCACCTCTTCTGACTTAGTGGTGGATATTCCTATTATTTAATTACACAGCTACATTCGTGTGTTGCTGCAGTACTGCTGTATGGCACTGTGCTTAGTTGTTTGCCTATCACATGCAGGGTTGGAGGTTCTAATCTGACCTCCACTTGGCTGCTCCTACATTTCCTTGACTGGATTTGATCATCCTGGCTGATTTTTGGATTACACTTGCAATGTTGACAGCCTAGTGGATGATGATGTTTGATGTCCATTGTGTACTGTGACGAGACCAGTCCCCATTTAGTGTTCTCTGATCCATGCCTACCATCGGTCATACTCATTTGATAGGAGTGTCACAAAGTCTGCAACATCTCAAGACTGCTTTGTGCATTGGTACGTATGTATTTTTGAAGTGCACCATGGTTGGTATGCTTCCCGACCATATTTGTCAGTTTTTCTTCACCCATGTTGTATACTCCATATATGTGCTGCCTGTATACCTACATATATTACAGACCTTTGTCTGCTATGTCTTGTGATATTTGTCATATGGAGGTGGCTTACTGGTAAATTGCTAGGTTTCTACCCACACTTTTCCCCACCTCCTCCTTCCATGTTATTCCATTCCTTTTATTCTCAAAAAAATGGGGCCCCTCTGACCTTTCTATTCCGTCATCCCTTGTGTATGCTAGTCTTCTTCACCCTCACCCCACATCTGCTTTTCTATCACCCTTTTTCCTTGGCTGTGTGCATTACAAGTCCTGCACCCATTGTTAGCTACTGTTAGCCATAGTGATGTGGCTGTGATTACCACTTTGCCTTAACTGATTCATTTTTTATTGGAAATTTGGTAGATTGTGACAGATTCACAAATGATGGTGCATGCATTTATTTATGTCATCTATTTTTTTTTTTTTTTTTACGATGATATCTGTAATTGTTTGCAGATATTTGCCACTTTTATAGCTTTGGTGGCAGACTTGTTCTTTTGCCTGCTTTCTACGTTGAATAGTCTGCCTTTGGTGGTGCAACTTTATTTCTGTTCACTTTTCAGGAATATTGCTGATGCACATTTGTCTTCAGGTAGTAATTTCCATGTTCTACTGACACATTCCATTGAGCCTGTATACTTTCCACATACATGTATCACTTTATGGATGAGTTTTCTTTGTAATACGATTTTGCCCTGACTGATTGTGTTTACACTGATGTCACAGGTTATTTGTTGTGAATGCAGTGCACTGAGTTATGCTTACTAGACCATGGCATATTTGCATATAACTTGTCTTGCTCTAATTCTTGCGTGGAACTCGGCAAATAAGTTGAATTCCGGGAAGTTTATGGAATCCAGCCCAGTGAGTTTGCAAGCTCCACACAGACAACATCTAGAAGCCAAATTTAAACCTATGCTGCTGCAGCTGAGAAGTACCAACATTAGTCACCATCTGATTTTGTCACCTGCCAAAACAAGGACACGTGACTGTCATGGCCATAAGAAAGAGTGTGAGTCCAAAAAGTCTTACACTACACCAAAGTTTTTGGAGTAATTAAAGTCGAAATATAACAAACAGTATTTATATATGATATGATCAGGAATAGTAATACTGACAAGCATATTTTATCCAGTGAACTAACATATGTCAGGTTTGCTTTCGTTATGTTTATAAGCACACACATTTTTTTCTAAAAAGTCTTACACTGCTGAGTAATTAGTGGGGCAGTGTTACTCATGTGTGATATGTGCATGAAATATAACACTGACAAGACAAGTTTTTACTCAGTCACTAATGTAGTACACATTAGCTTTGCTTAAATTATATTTGTATTCTGTACTCCTTCACCCCCCTCTCACACACATCAGTTACATAGATATGCAAGTAGGGGTGGTTGGGGGCTGAGTAAAGGTTAAGGTGCTGACTTCAAAGACACACATTTAGGGTTAGATTTTCACCTTTGAAAGGGAAATTGCCTAGGCTTAAAATGTCCCATAATGGCAGCTAGCCTAGTCCTTACCTATGAACTACTTGCAGGAGGTGTGCGCAGGGGGTGGGTTTGGCATTATGTTTAAAGTTTTCACCTTATGGACAAAATGTACAGAGTTTGATTCTGACCTTGGGTTATTGGCTAGGCATAAAATGGCATTTCAGGGCAGTTAGCCTATATACACTTATGAACCTATACTAGTATGTGACATACTATGTACATTGCAGAAGGAAAACAGCTTTCCATGTTGAGACAACAACATACCTATGCGTAACACACTTATACTTAAAAGATGCATATTTATTTACTGTGTGCTAAACTACAATGTTGCACTGCAAGTGTCTTCTTTACTGTGCCAGTTAAATCAATTTTATTGTTTTCACTGTTTACAAAGTTTTTTTGTTAGTTTCACTGTTTGTTAAGTATTTACTGGTATTTTTCACTGTTTTAAGCTATTTTTTCACTGTTTTAAGCTATCTGTTCTGCTTATTCTGGTTTTCCTGCCAAGCAGTGTTTAAATAATTGATATGGTAACTGTATGAAGCATTCTTTAGTGCCTCCTGGCTGAATTTTTGTTGTTTTAAAGTTTCTTTTAGTGTCTTGCTGTTATTTTTCTGCTGTTTTAAGCATACTCTAGATTTTTCCACTGAAACTAGGATAGTTAGTAGCTGTAGTAGTCCAGATACAGGCTTGCTGCTTCTAGAACTGTTTATAGTGGTTTGTTTGTTCTAAGCACATTTTCCAGGACATCTTGGATTGGAAAGGCCTATCTGTACTTTTGTGAGAGAACTTAAAGGGAGGCTGGGCTAGGGCTTAGAATAAGCATCCTCACTGGTCATTTTGAATCTTTTTAAAAAAATGTTCAAGTTTTTATCTTCTGGTATTTAGGCCCTGCATTTGACCGTGTTTCTGCTTGTTTGCATGTTGCGCAGTACCACGCACTGCCGCGCAGTTGTACACCAAAGCTGGACAGTTAAATTCAAAACATTTTCCCTAAAACAGTCTTCAACCTAGCATTATGGACAGTTGGACTACCCTTGTTTCTCCTGACTTAGGTCTCTTGAGGCAGTGTAACAACTGCCTCATGTACACAGACAATCTTCTATTAATAACACACTCTAGTACAGAGTGAGAGAGATGTATTTACACCAAGAATCTAGAATCCATGCTCTCTCTCACTCTAAACAATAACATGGAGAAGGTTGTCAACTCACCCACCACTACATATGCTCATAGTACCACTACTCATACACATACTACTACTCATACACGGCTTACTATTAAAAATTCAATGTCCCATTGTACGCCTATGAAGTATTCGAACTACCTATGTCCGAATAGTTCATATGTGTGCAGGCTACAATATCGAATGTTATATTTGCGAATGTACTGAGCATTCGCAAATATGAACATTCCAAGGGATGTACACAGATCGCTGTACAGTGCGGTTAGGAAAATACATCCCTTTCCGCACTGCAGTGCGATCACGGCATTGCACAAACGGGATGTTAGTTGTAGTAGTTAGGGAGTTACGGCAAGGGTGGCATTGCTGTTAATTGCTGTAAAATGTCGTATTCAACATTTTTGATAACAGCTGATTTTAGACATTAGGACTGTTCGGTAATGTGTACTTTTGGATGTATAGTTCGTTGTTGACTACCACTTTTATTTTGACTTTCGATATTTTAATAGTAAATCCTCATACACATAGTACGCATCTAACACGTAAATCCACATATGTGGCGGTTCTATCGAAAAACTTACTGAAACACCAGAGTCCTCCAAAACACAAGACTGTTACAACTAACACAGTCCCCACAACACTCATGACACATAGCAACACCAGTGTCTCACCCACCAAACCAGTAAGGCTTAACACTCAACAAACAAATTTTCTTTTCACTGGAGTCAAAAGAGACACACACGGATGTCCCACTCACCAGGTTGGACAAGCAGAAAGTCATGGTCAGCTGCCTGTCCAGTGCCAGAATTCATCAGATCATGCATGCACTCAGGTCTCTCAGCAACAAGTACCATTATGATCTGTCATAGTTCATGTTGCTGTGAATGACATGAGATGTACCTCACTGGACTATATGAAGAGAGACATGGTTGAGCTCTCTTGAGTATGTGTCCCAGGCAGGTATGTCCCTAGCCTTGACCAGAATACTACCCTCACCTTGAATGATGCCACAGTATAAACAAAAAATTATTGATTTTAATAATTGGCTCAGTTTTTGGTGTCATTTAAAGGGGATCCAGTTCCTGTCAGCCTGGGAAGCCATGGTCGGCAAACCTCTCTGCTTTGCCACAGATGGTTTGCACCTGACACCTCTAGGCTTTCGGCTGCTGGCAAAGGCTCTTGCCTCCCCCATATTGCCTTTTTAGGCAAGATCACAAAAACAACATTACTGAGGTGAAATTAACCAATCAGAACAAAATAAGGGTCATGCTGCTAAATGCTAGGAGCTTAAACCGAAAACTGCACTCCCTGGAAGCACTTCTATCACTATAAGATGTAGATCTCTGTGCAGTCACAGAAACCTGGTTCAAGGCCTCACAGAGTACCCCAGCCTTGCAAGGCTACAATGCCTTCCACACCTTTAGACTGAAAATAAAAGTGTGAAAACCAATGGAGGCAGTGTTTCATTCTATATTAGAGATAAATTCACCTCCCAGCTAGTTAGACTGGACAGTTCCATGGAGTTACTCAAGGTTCAGGTTACGGTGGGTAAGACCCTCATTCAAGTCATAGCTAGTTATAGATCCCCCTCAATGGGTCATGACACCCATGGAGCCTACTTGACCAAACTGGAGACAATCCAAATTTTACTGAACACACTGGTTCTGGGGGATTTCAATTATCCCACCATCATCTGGGAAACCTATGCTAGCCCTAACTTGCTAGCGCAAAAGTTCCTTGACTTTGTTAATTCAAATGCCCTGGAACAAATTGTCCCTACCCCAACAAGGGGTCCAGACTTTCTGGATCTGGTTCTCATCAACATGTCAAACAAATGCAGTACCACAACTGTCGGACCCTCATTAGTTAAAACCGACCACAAATCAGTTACATTTGAGCTGGCACTAACACCAGAACTCACAAAGGGTGAAATCAGACTAAAAAACTTCACCAAGGCAAACTATACCCTCCTAGGTGAAGGTATAAATGCATTCCAAGCCCCATCCCAAGCTGCAAGTGGTAACTATGCTGAAGTTGTATCTTTTGGCTTTTCCCTGTTAAGGGTCACCACAGTGGAACTCCGGTCTGCTAATGATTGGCAGTAGATTTTTTACGTGCCGAGTTGCCAGCCCTGATGCACAACCTTCAATGAAGGTACGCCCATTCACGCATGTCTCCACACAGAAGATGTTCTAGCTGCGAATCAAACAGGGCAATGTCTTACTGTGAGGTGACTTACACTAAAACCCTACACAATCACTTGCATAAGTGTATAAACTAGACCGTACCAGAATACTCAAAGTCAGAGCCCCAAGTAAAAACATGTTGTCATGGTGCCCATCCAACATCAACAAACTTTACAATAAATGCAAAAATTTGCTGTCCAAGAAAGCAAATGCAATGCTCCAACAATGGAAAAGTACCCTCCTCAGTCTCAATGGGCAATTAAGACAACTTGTCAAATCCTCCAAGGGCTCCTTTGAGAGAAACTTAGTAACTACAGCCAAGGACAACCATAAGGCCTTTTACAGCTATGTACATAACCTAAAGGGTAGGACCCAAGCATGTGCAGAACAAGTGCCCAACATATCACACACCCTGACCCCACATAGATAGCAAACCTGCTAGTGGATAGGTTTGGTGAAAATTTCACTCCCTTATCCTCTCCCAACTTGCAACAATCCTTCCCCCAACCCCCCCCCCCCAACATATCTGAAGAGCAGGTCGCCAAAGCCTTGTCCAAGGCAAAAAACATGGCCTCTATGGGACAAGATGACATCCAAGGCTGTATTCTAAATAGGCTAAAACATGAACTAGCATCATCACTAAGTACCCTTTTCAATCAAAGCCTAACCATAGGCTTTGTTCCTGTGGAATGGAGAACAGCAACAGTTATGTCCCTCAACAAAAGTGGCCTAGCAACAGACCTGAGGAATTACAAACCCATAAGCCTGACTGGCCTCATCTGTAAGGCCATGGAACGTATCATTGTGGACCTCATAAATAAAAACACAGGTGACCTCCAAACCCTGGATCCTACCCAATTCAGCTTCCTGAAGAACAGATCCTGCCTGTTAAATCTGGTGGATTTCTTTGAAAATGTGACATAGGCCATCGACGAGGGCAAATCTGTGCAGACAGCTTACCTTGACCTGGAAAAGGCTTTTGACAGTCCCACATCCAAAACAATGAGTAAAAAGGTCACACAGGAAAACTAATTGGAAAAAATACAAAAAGAAAAATCTAGCAAAGCTAGACTTTCCACTGTGTGATACCTTAAACCTCTTGTATCAGAGGCAACATGGGATACATGCAAATAACCCTTTAAGGATATCGGGTGTTTCAGCTAAATGGCAATTCTGAATGTCCATGATGTCATGGACAATCCCACATTCAGGCATTACCCATAAACTTAGCAAACTGAATGTATGCCCCTTTGTTGTAAGATAGGTTGCCAGCTGGTTCACAAACCAGAAACACACTATCAAAATGGGTGACTCCACATCAACCAGCAGACCTGTTACCAGTGGGTTGCCACAAGTAGACTGTGACCTTAACTTTGACCACCATGTGTCTACTGCAGTAAGGAAAGCTTTCTATGTAGAACACTTAATTAGTAAAGGCATCGCCTCAAGAGCAAAAGAAGTTATAATCCCCCCATACTCATCATTTATTTGGCCCATAATTGAGTATAAATCCCCATTTGGCATGTACCGTCTAAACACCTGCAGCAATTAGAGAGACCTCAGAGGTTTCTAACAAAGAAGATCAAAGGGCTCCTGCATGTGCCTTATGCAGACCGACTAAAGTTCCTGTCACTATACTCCATATCCTACAGACTTCTTAGGGGAGACTTATGTCTGGCCTACAGAACAATATAAGACATAAACCTAATGAACTTGCTGTATATCCATAAATCAAACAGGTCTGGGTCTAACCATTCCAGGGACCCATATATATGGCCTGTGACTTAAATAGGACATGCTGCAGGGACAGATTTATCTCCCAGTGACTGCCACATCTTTGGAACAGGCTACCAATTCAAGTGAAACAGAGTAACTCAATGACAATGTTCAAGAGGAACCTGGGCAAGTAGATGGTGCACCATACATTCTTATCAGGGATGCAGCCCACAACCCTCCTGGACATGGGTAGTCATCACTAAATGCAATCTTGGGTATTGACTAGCATTTCTATGGTATTACATTAAGATGAAACAGCTAGGCTTAAAATGACCTCTGGGTCAACAGCCTAGTAATCTATGATCTTATGATCCTATATTGATATCCAGAACAATGTCCAACAACAAGTACTACAGTGGAAATATCACCATCTACTTATAACAACTTCCAAAGGAAGCCTCACATATGTAGGCAGTACCACAGTATAAGTAGTATCTTCCATGCAAAAATGTTAATCAACAACATCACATGGCAGAAGTACTACAGTCTTGTACATATACAACACAGACCTATATAGCACAATAAATGTGATATAATAGTACAGACTTGTATAACATACTGGCCACAGAATTTAGCTTTACAATGCAATATATCACTAATGAGCCTTATTAACCTGTAAAGCTCCAGAATCTTATTCTCTGAAAAATGAGTAGCAATCCAGGGAATGATCGTGCAGAGTGCCAGTATTCTGCTTCCTCCCTCTCTTTGATGAGAGGCATAGCAACAGTTTGCTGGCTTTAGGCATGTAGTTCTTGTGGTCTTGAGCCTTTGTAAAGACCAGAACCTAGAACAGCAGCCTGACTGTGTAAGCAAATGTAGCAAAATGTATCAAGCAGTTCCTACTATTTATACCCTACATAGAGTGCTACAGCACTCAGGTTTTAGTTTTTTTTTTTTTACTTTTAAACTTTAGTAAATGTCTTGCTACAATGTAGCAAACAGTTGCTACAGTTTATACCAGTGATGGTGAACCAATGACACACGTGTCAAAGGTGACACACGACAATGATTTGGTGACACACCAGCATTCACCACAGTGGCGAAAGGGGCAGTCCACCCTGGGCAGCACTCAATAAGCTGTTGTGTTTTTTTTTTTTTTTGGTCTGGTGGTTAGTCCGGTGGTGCCATGGTGGCTTTCCATTTGGCTAAATTTCACACCATGATGCACACATGCAAACAGTAGCAGCAGGAAGCCTTTAAACAGCCGTGCAATCACACACCTAGAAGCGGAACAGCATATGAAAATAGCAGTGGGAACCCTGGCCCTAGAAGACAAACATAAAGAACAGGTACTTAAGTAATTGATTTATTTTAATAAACATAGGAGTGCTTAGAAAGATGCACATTTTATTGAAGGGGTGAATGTTTAATTTTGGTGCTTGTACACATACTAGGAATGTTACTGAAGGGGTCGCTTGGGCAAATGATTAATTTTAGTGCTTGTGCATACCTCAACATTTTACTGAAAGGGTCACTTGGGTGAATGTTTCATTGTTGTGCTTGTACACATACTAGGAATGTTAATGAAGGGGCTGCTTGGGCAAATGATTCATTTTGGTGCTTATGCATACCTCAACATTTTACTGAAACGGTCACTTGGGTGAATGTTTCATTTTGGTGTTTGTACACATACTAGGAATGCTAATGAAGGGGTCGCTTGGGCAAATGATTCATTTTGGTGATTGTCCATACCTCAACATTTTACTGAAAGGGTCACTTGGGTCAATGCTTCCTTTAGGTGCTTGTACACATACTAGGAATATTACTGAAGGGGTTGTTTGGGCAGATTTTTAATTTTGGTGCCTGTGCATGCTGTAGCTGGACATTTTACTGAAGGGGTCCCTTCAGGAAATGTTTCATTTTTGTACTTGTGTGTACCTGGACATAGTAATGAAGATGCTGCTTGTGGAAATAATTATTTTTTGTATCAGGGAAGTGCTTGTGCATATATGGTCAGACTGCTGAATTGACCACTGGGCAAAATAATTTATTGTGTCATTTTACTGCTTGTGCATACACAATACAAACTAATGAAGGGATTACTGGGGAAAATAATTCATTAGTGTGTCAGGGGAAATGCTTTTGCATAATTGGACAAACAAGTTTGTGGATTGCAACTCCGATATCAAAGGTGAGGCATCCCTTTTAACAATGGATGTAAGCACTGTTGTTTTAACTTTTTGTACGACTATGATGTGTATTATGTTTTATTTTGTGAGGGGGTGAAAAACTCAGTCAGCCTCAGGTGACACAAACTCTAGCTACACCACTCATTCACCAACACTCGAATTACCAAATATCTGAACAAAAATACAAGAAATATGTGACCTTGCACTTATCTATTAAAACTCAGCAACAAAAAAGTCATTAATTGATGTTAATGAAATAAAATGCAATGTGCTCCATATTTTCTTTTCAGTTCAATTCAAAATTATTATTAAAAGTAGGGTAATTTTTTTGGTGCACTATTTTAAGCCTGGTTTTCAGTGCGCATATTTTCTCTATTGTAAGTCACTGATTTTTCTTATACTTTTATAATACATAGCAGCACACATGATTGGACTGTCTTTTTTAAAATAAATGAATATGTAAAGAATTGTTTCTCTTTTGTTCTGGGGGGTGACATGCCAGCCGAGTCAAGATAGGCATTTTCCGAATTTATGACATGTTGAGCCCAAAAGGTTTGCCATCACTGGTTTATACCCTACACAGAGTGCTACAGTAGTATAATCTTGGGAGAATATACAGAATTTCAGTAGTGGACTTGGAGGAACAAAGGGAAACCCCTGGTTGATGGTTTTCTGGTTACTATGTCAGAATGGAAATCTTTTCATCAGTGTTGGAATCTGGGAGCTCTCATTTTCCAGACTCTATTGTATTCTCCACATGTGAAGTCTGGAGGTGGTTACTTCGATGGTGGAAGATGGCATTTAATCCAGGACTTTTAGAATTGTTGCTACCACCCTGTTTTGACTGAAACATGAAGGAAAGCTCTGTCATATGCATCCTGTACTGAGGTTGTTACTGTATCCAGAATGGCTTTTTTTTTTAATTTGTCTCTGATTAAAAGAAAATCTGACTTTTCATTGTTGAGTGATATTCCTTGGTAGTGGAAGAATTTCAGAGTCTGGCAGCTTACTATGGACTGTCTACGGATTTTGCCTAGAGCACAGAGTCATCTATGTAAGAACAGAGATACACTCCCAAAATCTCAGGAGAGCAAAAACTGGAGTTAGAAATTCAGTAAATACCCTGGCTACAGTAGAAAGGAGAAAGGCCAAGAAGATGAACTACTGCTTGTGAGCTTTGTGTATGGGGAAGTGTGGGGAGGTACACAGCCCTGTATTTTCAGGGTTTTCAGAAATACGTTCTGCTTTAAGATGCATATAATATGTCAGCAAATGAAAAGAACTTTGTTTTAGAAAACATGTCTGGGCCATTCTGATACAAAAAAATCTTCCAATGATTCCTATGTTTTGGAACTAGAAAATAAAACTTGATTAAAAGCCTTTCTTTCCTCCAGGGCTAGAACTGACTGAATAGTGTAAATGACCAGTAGCTGCTGACTGACAGACAGATCTAATGAGAATAGAGCCTTTGAAATATATGGATTTTGAAGTGGAACTGTGCTGATGAGAGAACGTCATAGTATAACTTACAGAAATTATCTTTCACACACACTGCGACAATAGGAGGTACTGCCAGCACAGCTAGCTAGAAATTTGTAAATAATCATGTCATTTGTGAATATCAAACTGATTTATACAAAATGCTTGTGTTACAAATGTATTAGAACTGTATGTCATGTGTATATGAAACTGCTTTGTACAGATGTTTGTGTTGAAAAGGTATTCGTAAAGTGCTTGTGTTTGAAATGTATCCACAGTGTGCCCTGCTGGAGAGAACAGAAATGTACATGCAACATTGTAACTGTTTAAATGTGTATGTTTTAATAGAGGAAACTGGAAGGTTGACCTTAGTCCAGCAAACTTTAAATTATATCTGAAATTAAATCATTTTATGAGACAGGCCATAAAGTTGCTATCTCACAGGTTTTAGTGCAGCCAGAGATATAAAGTCTGTACCAGGAAGCTTTATGTATTGTCTTTGGGGTAAACTGATTACTAGTACGGAAGTGTAGAGGTATGAAATTGTTTTATGACTTCCAGCACCTGTGACAGATTTCAGCAAAAGCCCTTGTGTGTATATTTTTACAGGTAGGTGCTAAATCCTGCCAGCTTCCAGTAATGGGGATTTGCATGGGAACTAGAAGTCAGAAGACCAGAAGTGATGTCATTCTGTAAGTTATCCCAGAAGTAATATTTTAGATATTATTTTGAAAAGTCTGTTAGTGAGACAGAGCATTCTGTATTCTGTCTTGGGCCTGATAACAAGAAGGGCCATTCACCACATCATCTGCCTTGCTCTATTAAGTAAGTAGGGAATAGTAATTCTCTTAGATTCAGTCAGGAATATAGTGAAGCTTAACTTAGATATTGTTTTCTTTATTTGTCTGAGCCTGTTCTTCAATGTCACTATGAATATATACTTAGTATTTTCTTCTTCTTTTATTGTTTATTATTACATATATTTAAACCTTTCATTATGGCTGATCTTTGTAGAGATATTTAAGTTTTGAGAGTACTTGCATATTTATTTGGTGACACTGTGTGGGCCACTCCTAATAGCCTTGCTCTTGATCAAACTAACATTTGTATTAATATTAATCTCACTCCGTATATTGGGTACACTTGCAAGGGCCGTAAAGTAGCTGGCTAGGGGTTCTGGTGGCAGTGATAACTACTTTATAGTCTGGGCAAAAGGGGGCATAGCTAGTAAACCTGCACAAGCCTTTCCCAGGTGTGTGTGTGTGTGTGTGTGTGTGTGTGTGTGTGTGTGTGTGTGTGTGTGTGTGTGTGTGTGTGTTTGTAAATCAACTCTCAAACAGTGTGTGTTTCAGCTACTTGGGCAGGGACACAAAGCACTGGCTGGACAGAGAGATTGTTGGAGGACTTGGCTTGGAGCCCTGGCTAAGGACTCAACTCTATAGCTTTGCCAGTGGGGAGTCTTATTGGGGATCTGGAGAAAGAGAGGGGAACCAGCCCCCAGACTGACTGTGTTCCCTGTGTGCTCCTAAGGAAAATTGTGCTCAATTGTGCTTAATGCAGACAGCTGCATCTGGAGATACTGTGTGTGTACCTGTTATCCTCCCACTGAACGTCCCTCACTGGTGCCAGTGGTGAGGATTGAGGCTCCTTGATTACTAGCCCAGAGCTGGAGGGTTGTCACATATTGGTTGGCAGTGGTGGGATCACCACATTACATATTGGCGAACAGTGGTGCAAATGTTGACCTTCTGTAGTCTGTAAACACTTGTCACTAAAGAAGCTGTTTGAACTCTCAAGCAGCCACACAGTGAACATTCAGAGTTTCATATCACAATAGTTTTATTTATTTACCTGTGTTAGCTTAGTTAGTCAGGGAAAGCAGGCAAGAATGTCAGCAGAGGATTATGGCAAGCTGACAAGGAACCAGTTGGCTGAGATGTGCCAAGCCAGAGGACTAGTACATGCCAACCTGACTAAACGGTAAATGATTGCAGCCTTAATCACAGCTGCATCACAGACCAGCAACTAGGAAAACAGCCAGACTGGCCTTGGGGATGTACACCTCTCAGAAAATGGACACTTTAGCTTTTCCTCAGAGGATTTAAAAATCTGTCTGGTGTTAAAGAGACATGAACTGGACGCCAAATGTATGGAATTAGAATCAGCAGAGAGACTGCAACAGGAGAAACAGAATTAGAATCAGCAGAGAGACTGTGTTTGGAGGTTGAAGAAAATGAGAGGCAGAGGCAACATGAGAGGGAGATGCTGACTCTGCACCAGGGTCATGCAGGTAATAGGGAAAGAGAATAACCAAACCCCAGAAGCATTAAAGGTCAGTAAATTTCTTCCACAATTTACAGAGGGTGATAATTTTGATAGTTTTATTCATATGTTTGAAATGGTATGTAAACAGTATAATGGTGACCAAGGGCTCTGGGTACGGTTCCTGACCCCCCCCCCTTACTCTATGGTAAAGCTGTAACTGCTGTTTCTAAACTGTTTGATATTGATTGTTTAGACTATAACAAAGTAAATACATGTTTATTAGAGTGTTTAACTTAACACCTGAAGCTTATAGAAAAACATTTCATGAGCACAGATGCAAGGCAGCTAAAAGTGTGTGTGATGGGCATCATTGCATAGGAAAGGGTTACACAGTGCTGCACATGGATATAACGGAACCCATGGTGGGCAGCCTAAGCCACCCCAACAGAGTCCACTAGTAACAGGGGAAGCCACTAGTTAAGGTACAAGGCCAAGATTAGAGGTTGAATGTTTTAAATGTAACCAGTGGGGCCATGTATCATACAGATGTCCATGGAAGCAAGGTGGAGAACAAAATGTGGGGAGCCAGTAAGTAGGAATAACAGAATGTTCGTGGTAAGTTGCCTGGAGACAACAAGGGTACCAAATTACCACAAGATGGTATATCCTATCTTAGTAGATGGGAAAGAGGCCACTGCTAAGAGAGACACAGCCTTTGACCTAACCACTGTGAAGCCTGCAATGGTTAAAGAGGAGCACTACTTGCTTGGGCAGTCTACTACAGTCAAAGCTTTATGAGGGACTCCATTCCAAATACCTTTGGCTAGGGTTCACTTTGACTGGGAGGGTAGAAAAGGAAGCAAGCAAGTAGGTGGGTTTGAGGATATCCCTGCAGATGTGCTGATAGGGAATGATTTTGATAATACAGTACCTTGTGTGCATGCAGTGACATGCAGTCAGGCTTGGAGACAGGCATGTGGGTCTGGTAGCCGGGGGGGGGGGACCCAGACAGACCACACACTTGAACCCAAGACTGGTGAGGTGGCTACTTCAGGGAGGGTGCAGTGAGACTGAAGGTGAAAAAACTGAAAAACACCACAATACACAGAGGCAGAGTCCAGGTATAAAGTTTTTAGCATAGTTATACTTTAATAGTCGCTACTCATCACAAAGACTTCCTCAGAAACACAGCAGTTAAAAGTATAAACATTTAAATACCCAATCCAATTAACTCCAAACCAATCAGCACTTTACAATAATAACTCCCAATTATTAATCTAAAAGACATACAGTTCCTTTAAAAAAATGTTACACATTTTAACTTCTTATAGTTATTTTTCTGTCTTTTAAAAAACTCTTACCCCAGGATTCAGTAAGGTTCCGTGCAGGAATAGCTTACTCCTGCATGGAAGCAACTGTTTAGGAGCAGCACGCCATGCATAGTAATGAAGGCGCATTGCCTCAGCTCCTAAATGGACATGGAGCATGGACATGTGCAGGGGGCATGTCTGAGAGCAGAGCTGTCACAATATACATGCCCCCCGCAGTCAAGAACTGCCATTTCACAATTACGATGAGCGAGACCACTCAGAGAGGGTTGCATACCCCCAACAACATAGACCAATACGTCTGGCCTGTCCCTCACATACCCTGCCAAATCACTGGAATGATCTTATCAATGAAGTTTGAAATAATAGCAAACATATGAGTGTCAGACTTCAAATCCATCAGAAAATGTACATAAAAACAAATCTCATTACCCTAGCAACACCCCAAGTTTATAAGAGCAATATGTAAAATATAATAATATAAACTTTTTTTTTTTTTTTTATCAAACAGATTAAATTTAACTGTAGGTGCGTGGGTTTGTCCATTGCTTAGCTATGCATACTGTAGCTTAAATGTCACAAGAAGATACATATCAACATACATGCAAATGAAGCAGTACTGTAATAGTGTAGTGGTCAAAGCATTCACCTTATGAGCAGTCATTCCCGGTTCGATTTGCACTCCAGTAAATTCCATTTTCCATGTCAAATCACTTTATGAACAATATTTTTGTTGTATAACCTACTAAATAACATATATTTGTGAACTGGAGTACTGCATTACATGCAGATGTGAGGTGTCATTGTAATAATGTTGTAAAATCCACAGATAAACACAAGTGCCCCGTACAGTATATGTACACATTAATCAAGGATACAAATCAAAGGTATAATGTGTAATGAATGATAAATCCATACAGTGTCCAAATCTACCACCTTCCCAAGAACCATGTTACATTTCTGTCTAAATTAGTGCAGGGGTAACTGGGAGTAAGCACTTGTAAGCAGATTTAAGCCCGTTTGTGCAGGGGTAAGCAATGCGTACAAAGGTTAAGCAATATTGAAGCTAACTCTCTGTAAGCATATTTAACTGGAAGTTAGCATTGCTTAACATCCCGCAAACCTGCGCAAACCCGCTTACAATTGCTTAAAGGTGCCTTAATCACTCTGTATCCAACAGTTGCTGTTCTGCCCAACAACAAAATAAACAGTCGTTGCAGGGCTTGAACCCAGGACCCTGTACACTATAATCACAGTAGTTAACCAGTAAGCCATCACAGCAGTACATAAGACTGAGGTATCACCAAACAGATCCTCACTATAGGAAAATCAAAATTAACACATGAAAGGAATCTATATACAGTTTTATGTTGTATAAGCTACTACATAACATAAATATGTGAACGGGAGTACTGCATTAAGTCCAGATGTGAGGTGTCATTGTAATAAAATGTTGAAATCCCCCCAATAAACACAAGGACCTCATACAGTGTACGTACAAATGAATCATGGATACCAAACACATATATAACATGTAATGAATGATAAATCAATGCCAAACAGCAAATAGTGTGAAAATTAAAAATTGCACACCCCTGCTTACTAGGTGTAAGCAATGTGTAGGCCAGCTAAATCAGTTTGCCCATTGGTGTACCCTTTTAAGCAATGCCAACCTTAGGTAAGCAGGTTTGCCCATAGCTTAGCATTTTCACCATCCAATCACAGCAAAGTGCGGGAAATCAACCCTATTTAAACCCCACAGGTGGGAATGCAGCTCATAATGGTTGCAGCTTCCTCCTGTAGGCACTATGACTGGTGTGGGTGAAGGAGTATGCTTCCGGGTGCAGCACTGGGGAATCCAGGAGTCCAAAGTCATGGCAGGACTCCTTGTTAAAGACCATGACCAGAGACTGCTGCAGGGATCAGTACCGAGGTTTCCAATATAAAGCAGAAGCCTGGGACCATCTCACCCGTGACCTCACCAGTGCCACTGGCATCCCTCCAACTGGTGAGCAAGTCAGGCATCACTATCCTGACCAGAAATGGAGAAAGAGGGAGCTTTTGGATTAGTGGATCCAAGAGGCTAGGCAATCGGGTGATGTTCCAGCCGTGTGTATCAGTCTACTACCTGTTTAATAATTGCCAGCTTATGTATATTATAGATAGATATGGCTAAATATTCCTCTTATGTCTTTGACAGCGGCAGATGAGCGGGCTGTGAACCGTGAAGCCCATGCCTATAGATTGTAGAGGTTGCGTCGCGAGGCAGGTTAATAATAATCTTGCATGATCTGTCATAAGAAATAAATCTAAAGGTACTAGAAAGTTAATTGCCAGTATAAAACCTGGATTGTGCATGGCATGTACTGAATAAACCAGACCATGTGACAGAAAGAGTCGCATATAGGCTGTATGTAAATAAAAGATTAACAGCCTGACAATAAAGGTCCAACTGCTGGACTACTTGTGTTTACTCTGGTATCATACGGTAATGTAGTGTTGCAATCTCTTAATAGTACTGTTGTATTAAGCACTGTTACCCACACTGTGCTACATAAATAAAATGTGTAGGAATGTCTGTGTATGACTGTTGTAATCACAAGAGGTCATATTGTACAACTGAGAGAGACTTGGACAGAAAACAATGAAAAGATAGACAACATAATCCAAATAGCACAC
>NC_056731.1:1576323440-1576333440 GCF_019279795.1 Protopterus annectens | reverse complement strand
TATACATTTTTTTCAGTAGTACATGTACAAGAAGCTCTGTTGTCATCTTCAAGGTCCTAGTCTCCTCTCCTGGCTATGGTTACTGCTGAGAATAAGTAATTTGAGCAGGAAAAAGACATAACAGACCTTCTTTGTATTGTTGTTTACTTATGCATTCATTTAGATAGTTAATTATTTTTGCTGTTATCGGCATTTTATTCCATCACCTTTATTGACATTCCTCCCAAAAGCACATGTGCTATGTTTGTAGGTATGACTAATTACATAACAGCTATCATGTCACTGCATGCACATTTGTGTCTAAAGTTCTACTTGTAGCTCATACATTTGCCCTCTAGCATTTATTGAGTTAGACGATGCCCTGGGTTTTACACAGGTAGTTTTTCCTGGTTAAGATCACCATTCTACCTTGCTTGATCTTCACTGCATAGACTTGGAGTGGCACCTCTTGGACCCACTGTTCACAAATGGCCAGCCTTACCCCAGATGACAACCTCTTAGCAGATGTAAGACTACTGCCTCCCTTATGACATGCTATTCTCACCCCTAACCATGATTATTTCCTTATTACCCACACTGCATGCACAGGTCATGTCTGAATTTAGTACATTGCAACACCATGATATACCCTGTTTTGAAGCTAACTCTACCAAGGTGCTTTAATAAAAATACATAAAATGCAATGCCAAGAGTAATTTTAATTTATGCATTTATTTCTTTACTAATTAACATGTGTTGAGTGGGAGATTCTGGTTGGGTTTAAATGAAAACTGCTTTTCAGCAAAGGCCCGTGGAGACAACAGTACAAGTAATCAAGTACTTAACATATTCTTAGCAAAGATAAGGTAATACAGAGTGCAACTAAGAAAGAGCAATATACAACTAGGTAACACAAGTAGTGCATTACAAAGCAGACTAATGAGTACAGAAAAACATTCAGCTTTAAAAAAATGATAAAACAAAAAAATACATATTGGCACCAAATGGAAGAGTATAGAGCAGAATACATGAGTTATACATTATGATAAATATAAGATGATACAAGTACAGAAAATTTTTATAGAGCTGATACCCTCTATAGGGTGGGGGCATTCTATTTCTGAAAAGAATTGTAATAGGAAGAGCAAAATATTGGCAGAGAAATAAGGTTGTGATACAGGGTGGGAGCTATTAAAGTATAGATATTTATAGAAATAACGGATTAGTTCTAGCAAGTAGGAGGATGGGGAGAAGTTGTCTAAGAGGGTAGAAAGTAAAAACCTAGTGTTTGGGAGGAAGGTAAAGAGGAGAGTAGAAGGTACTGAGGGGAGTGGGGAGTTTAGTTGGTTATTAGATATTAGTTGGGGGCCTTACAGGTGCACAGCCACGGTTCTCTAAGGAGTTCTCATAGCTGGAATTGAAAGCGAGTAGTGAATTTCACAATTTAGATACATGGGTTGAGAACAGGCAGTCTCCTACTTGGTTGTTTGCTCTAGTAATTTGGAGGAGCAGCTTAGAGAATAGGCAGTCCCTGCCTGGTTGTTTGCTTTAGTAACTTGGAGCAGCTTATTTTCTGAGTGCAACAATCTAACTAAAGAGTAGGTGTAGATGAGGTTAAGGGTAGAACAGTGTTCAGGATTAAGAAAGAGCTTGTGGGAGTTAACTAACTGGGGGACTGATAGGGTATGTGGTAGTTCTAGCCAGTTGGAAATGTTTGAGTGCCAAGCAATGATGCATTATATATGGTTTGTTGGAAGCAAATCTAGCAATTTTATTATTGCATTGGTTTCAAAGACTAATATGAGCTGAATTTAAAATCTATGACTCAATTATCTGAATTTTATTTAAATTGTGTTCCTCTTATGCACAACACATAACTCTTAAACAGGTACAATGTATTGTTTCATATGCTTTTTCAGTTTTCTTGACCTGAAAACATAGTTTACTGCAGCAGCAGTATGTACCATATGTGGAGATCAACACTAATCCAACAGATAAAACTTTTGCATGTTTTTCTTAATGACAGTTTAATGTGTAGTTTGCGTACACTTTTCTCAACAGACACATAGGTTCATAGGTAGGTACTAGGCTATTGGCCTTAGGGCCTATACAAGCCTAGCCAAAAAGGTACCCTGGCTTTTGCCAAACAAGAAAATTATTTTTCCTGTGCCCCTGTTGAGCAGAGCCACAGAGGTGATCCCGGGGTGAATTTCCTACTTCCCATCCAATCATCAAGATTTTTCTTGGAGTGCTAAGGAGCTTTGTTTGATATACATAGGTAGTTTGTTCCAGAGAATAGGAACTCTCTGGGACAGGAATCTATCCCTCCAGCATGCTCTGTTTATTCTGGTGAGAAGGTTTAGGTCCCTAGAGTGTTTAGCTCAGAGGGATTGGGATTTCTTTAAGTGGAGCATGTAACGTTGAAACACAAAGGCTGTGTTCCCTGCTGGACCATGGGCCTCATGGGCCTGGAAATGATAATTGCAAGAGGTATATTTATTTAGTGTGACAGCAACACAGGCTTTCACACAAAACTGGTCCCCCCCAATAAATTTTGGCTTTTTCCAGATTTCTTGTGCTGCAAAGTTCAGGGATACAGCTGAGTGTTGAGTAGATTTTACAAGGAGCTGAGAGCTACAGGGGAGCAAAAGTTTAGTGCTGCTTATGCTGAGTTTGCTTGCATTGTTAATAGCACAACAGATAGTGTACTTTCTTTTGATGCAGAAGGCTGTGGGTTCTACTCCTACAGTAGGTAGATGCATAGCTGATACTGTACTGTGTTGCAAAGGGGATGGATGCTGCAGTCCTTTTTGGTGAAGATACCTAGTAACTATGAACCTGTTATCAGTTTGCTATCCATTCCCTATAGCAATATTACTAGCTTATCATTTTTTAGCGTAACATAGGCAGTTTATTCCTCAAGGGCAACATGCACTTTATTTGTAGATGAAACAATGAAATATAAAGTTGTTTACTAGCAGCAACCTCTTCATTAGTTACAGATCTCTTTAATGTGGAATTATTTAGATGACATTTACTTCTTCAGAGATTGTGCATATTTACTGATACTGGTGGACTGTAGAAGTCTGAGTAGACTTTTATGATGGAAATGTTCTGAATTGGGCAGTTTTGTCATAATTGGTGTATAAATTTTGTTTCATTGTTTACTGGAAAAATGTTCAAAACAATACATTTAAAATGCCCTCTAAAACTGTATTGTACAAGGAATATAATTTAATACAGTCAGGAAGGTGTAACAAAGAGCATGTGTATGTTTCATGTGCAAGGGGCCTGTGATTTGAAAACACCTCAAACTTGATCTTTATCTGCCACTGGCAAAATGTATTTTCTTTGAATGTGGGTTTCAATGCTGTTTCAATGAATGTGTGTTTTAAGGGCAGAGAAGTTTTAATGCTAAGTCTGTTTTCATTGTGAGACTGCATTCTTTTGTTTAACATATATCTATTAGTGTTTGTGCTGTAAAATGGAAAATAAAACTTTCAAATTAAGTCTAAATCATTGCAGAAGTAAAGCAGTATGCACATTAGTGTTTATGTTAATTGGGGTGAAATAGCCAAGTAATGGTTCATTGGAATGTCTGCAGGGGGGAGACTCCATTCGACCATGATTTTGTGAGGGGGAAGGGCAGCAAACTCAAAGACAACCCCGGCTGAACTATACCTCTCAACTGTCCAGATTTTTGCAGAATGAATAGATTTTTGCTTATTTTTGGTTTGTTCCTCATAAAATTTGTGGTTTTCTGGCAAATCATTTAGGAATTAAGTCATTAAATAATGACAGACACTGAGTTTCAGACTTCATAACCTTCAGAAAAAATGTATGCTAAAGCAAGACCTGTTATTCTATCAACTGTCTCAGTTTATACAAGAGCAATTTTTAGTACTGTTTATATGTTTCCCTAATATATTTGGCCTTGTCCAGATTTCCTGCATTAACAGGTTGAGAGGTACATGCAAATAAATTGCTTTATAGAATTAGGCATATCCAAACCTCTCAATTGTCCCCAATTTTGGCTCAAAATGTTGCTTTTCCCCTAATAATCGCTCTGCAAAATGGCAATTTTGGAAGAAAATGTGGAGGGTTTACAATTAATAAATCACTGCAATAATCAGAGCTATAGATTACTTTTATTTCAGAAATGCATGTAGATTCTTTTATTTTTGTCAGCTGCTCAAGTTAGCAGTACTAATATTTAAAAAGTGTCCCTTCTTTGACAGATTTCCAGCTGTATTGTGTGGCTATTTTATATTTTTGCATCACATTTTTGGTCCGTTTTTCATAAAATTATGTTTTTTTGGCAAATTAGTGCCAAATCATTAAAGACTGACGTTAGAAAATAATGACAGCCATGTGAGTTTCAGATTTCATACTCTTCAGAAAATTCATACTAATGCAAGACCTACTATTCTATTATCTTTCTAAGTTTATAAGAGCAATATTTAAAAATTGTCCTTATTTGTGGGCCTTTGTCCCACTTCTATGTATGGATTTATCCAGGTTTCTTGATCTGAGGTTGAGAGCTATGACAAATGTGTCAGGGCCATCACAGCCAGACAGAGACATTTCAAATTGTGACATACATGTTGCACCCCACTCCCCCATGTAGTGACTATGGATGTGTCCAAGCAAGGCAAGAAGCAGTTGTGCAGAGTATCCCCCCATCCAAGGTAGACACAAATACTACAGTGGCTTTTCATCTATCCTTAATTTTGCAGAATGTTCTGATTTCTGTCATATTTTTATACTGTTGATTTATGCTTATTATTATTCAAAAAGTGCCTGTTGCTCTGTGTTTAAGTAGCAATGCTTTAATGACCATCAGGTAAGCTTGGTCTGAGATTGTAAGATGCAAGTAAGCTTTAATAAGCATACTGTTAAAGAATTCTCAACAATAAAAGCCTTTCTGTTGCTGCCATGCAGAGAATACTTACATAACTAAATAACGTATAAGCCTTGGGTATTGAAATGCATATAACAGTATTTGTAATAAAGGACAGGATTACATTACTTTAAGAAGCTCATTACATTTGTTGGAGACTTGCAGTCATCTTTGCAGACTTTACCTGTAAACTAAACAGAATGCCAATCGATCATGTGTGGTCCATAACCTGTACAGTAATCCTTTTAGCAATGTATCTTGAGCTTGTTTCTTGTTTGCTTTTCATTTTTTACTTTGATCATGTTTTCCCCATGAAACAAGTAGACAGGTGTTGTCAAGCAGCAGGTCTTTTTTTGGATAAGAAACATTTTTACAAGTGGGGGTATGACAGAGATTGATACTTTCAGCATGTTACCTGGTACTTTAATAAAGCTGAATATAAATTATAATTAGAACTGCAATGCAGGGAGAAGTGGTTTGAGTTGAGTGCTGCTTGTTTTTCTTATACTTGATTTTGACTGGCATTCCAGTAATGTATTTAAAAAGTAATTTATTTTTTCATGCCTCACAACCTTTTTGTTTCCATCTAGATATTAAGTAAGCTGTCATGCAGCCAATGCATTAAAATAGTTTTTTCTTCTACACTTCATTTTGTCTTGATTGGCCTCTCATAATGACGGTTTGGTGCCCAGGGCAGAGTATTTAATTAAAGTTACATTTTTTGTGGTTTTGAGCATAGCCCCCCCTTTCTAGTTGGCCACACCCCTTCCCATTGACCCCACCCATTCAGCTGTCTCCTGCAAGCCCCCCTTTGATTTGAAGTCACCAGCCGCCACTGGTGTTGAGGCACAGGCGGGGTTGTCAGAGGCCAAAACTGTGCCATTTGACATCCCCCTGTTATCCACCCCATTCCGCACACAGTCACAGTGCGTATAAATACCCCATCACTAGTGGTCATAGCAGAAGGACAGCTGGTGGTTGGTGGCAGTGCACAGGACAGTGTGGTATCTATGGCTGCTGTGTCTGGACACAGCAGCCATAGCCGGATGTCCGGCAGGGTACCACATAGGCAGATGTACAGGGGTGCTCATGGGAGAGCTGCTGATCATCGTGCCCCTGACAGAAGTTTCACATCTGGTACCACCAGACAAATTTTTCAGGCTGTCATGGAGTCACAGGCATGTATGGAATGGTACACCAGACAGGGTCTGGGGCTTCAGAGGGCTGCTCTTTCAGCTGTGACAACATCCATGATCTTGCAGGTGCCCCCCGTTATTTTACAGAGGTCATGGATAGACAGTGGGGTGAGATGGTGGGACTCCTCGATCGTGGTTTGTCCGTGCTAGAGCATGTGGTGTGAGTGGTGTGATGGCCATGTGGACATAGGCCAGAGCAACCAATATCTGGAGGTCGACGTGGACGTGCAAGGACACCAAGCTGCTCCCGTAGTGGCAGTACCAGCCCCAGCACTGGAGGGGGGCACTGTCCAAACCACACCACAGCAGGCCACGTGCATGTAGCCCTGGCCAGTCCCAGGAGGGACCTGGTTCCAGCAGACATATGTCACTATCAGGGGAGAGTACCATATCAAGGCTTGTACCTGGACATGCCTGTGGAACCTCTGACAGGCACAGTTCTCGTGTCCATGGCAGGAGGCGGTGAACTGCACACCCTGCCAGGTATGGTCTGCAGCTGTCCAACAAACACCTATATAGGGCAGGGACATGGCAGAACTGTGTGCATGCATACTCACACACAATACAAATACACCTAGGGCAACCCCATACCTACACAAACCACATCACCATGGCCATATCAATAATTAAAACCCCTCACTCACACACATGGTGTCAAACATATGGCCCAGACTAGGTCTCTGACAAACCAACAATACACCCTATGCATATGATGATACTTGTGCCACATCTCTGTCATCCATAACATCGATGCAGGGATGAGCTAATATGGTTCTGATGTACATGGTGACTGTACTACAGTGTACCAATGTACTGCTGTGTAAAATGTCAGCAGTAACGTTTAATGCTTACATGTCAGGTAGTGTAGCTGTCCAGCCATGATGCATTATAGCTATTATTAACGGGTTCCTATTGGAACATCGAATTTTCAGTTGTTCAAATTAGTAAAGGTCAACCTTTAATGATCGAACAATTGAAAATCTGAAATGTTCAAAATGAACATAAAAAAAAGTACACCCCCCACTACTTAAATATACCAACTCTGAGATTGCACTACAGTGTAAGAAAGGGAAATCTTCCCTTTCCGCACCGTAGTGCATTAAAGTGCGATCTCAGAGTTGGTATATTTAAGTAGCGGGGGGTGTGGAGGGTGCAGGGGGGCTTTCCCGACTGCTTTAACCCATCAGGGTACGTTGTCTTTGTTTTGTTTTTTTAATTGTGAAGTCACGGAACTTTGATCATATGGTGTCAACCATATGGTATTTGAAGTTCCGTAACTTTGATTTTCTAATAGGTAACCGTTATTAACACTGAGTGATTGTGGTCTCCATAATGTTATCCATTTGTGTTGTAGGTGTCCATGTGTCAGCAGGAGGATGGTCTGTTGTCATATCTCACAAGGGGTATGCCACTGTGGTGACACCTTGGCTATGCCATATCTTGGGTACAGGTGAACACGTCTCAGGTCTGTATAACAGTTACTGCCTGTGCCACATGGCCGATAGGTCTGGGGGTAGTGCATACAGGTGAGTGCATGGTGGCTGCTGTTAGCAGCCCTTATACAGTGGACAATGGTAGTTGTACTGGATGGTACACACCTCATGTTTGTTTATAACACACACAGAGGCTTAGGTGTTGATGCACTACACAGAGAGTACTGTATACATGAATGTATGTACCTGTGCAAGGAACCCATTGTAAAATATGTAATTCCACCAAGCCAGACTACGCAGAACAACACATTGTGGAATAAGCAGTCTGTTAGTTTAATGTCATTGACGATGGTACCAGCAGGGTATATGTCCCCTTCCCCAATGTAGTGCAATCCTCAACACATTAAACATATGCGTCCTGGTGTGGGTGGCACACCCCTACCCTTTGGAGGGTGAGAGATGCTGTAGAACCACAGATAGTGTGATAGACAAATGCCTAACCTGTTAACATGAACTTTACAATATTACTGCCAGCTACACGGGGGGGGGGGATACACTCAACTGTAACTTCAGTGTCCACAGCAGCCACACCCAGCTATATATACAAACTCCAGTATCACTGCACACCTATACAGTGGGGAAGAGGCCATTTACACAGTTTACAGTAGTTGTGATGGAATGTATGTCCACAGGATGATACATGTGACATGTTAGCATATGCCACACAGTTCTTGGACAGATGATCCCCTGGGACATGTATATTCTGCAACCTGAAGTAGATCCCTCCACATACATGCACACTCTTACTTGGCAACACTGGGACTAGACCCCTACCTAGGTATGTAGTGCTACTGATGTGTGTGGCTTTAACTGCACACACCACACAGCTTTTAGGATGAGGTGTGTTCCAGGTTACATGTTACATGCAGAACATCCTCAAGCATGTACAGTATGGTAATGGGGATGTAATGGTTGTGTATGGACAATACATAGTGTAACATACTGTCATATACACATTGACAAACAGATAACAGTCAGACAGACATCTGAGAGACCTGGGCCTATCAGTGCTAACTATCTTGCCAGTGTGTCCATTGTGTTACAGGTAGGTTGCACACAGCACATGCATAACTGGGCTGGATAGTGTTATCAGTTACCTGTACGGTTGATGGTGACAGTGGTTACCGTACAGTGGTACATGGGACATGTACCAGGGGTACCATGGTGTAATGACAGTATACCCAGCACCCACACCCCACTGTGGATATCGTACGCACTGGAACCCATGATGACACTCTGACATACCCACCATCACACATTGACCAGGATTGCAATACAACCCCTTGTCCATCCCAAGAGTGCTACTACAGGGATATGCATCTAATGCACATGCCACAGGCATAGTAGGGTGATGCATTGTCATGCCTCTTCTATGGACAGCAACATTACTATCCCTAATACGGTATGGCAATGTGCATTGTAATAGGAGTATGTGGCCTAGGAATGCTGTACCCTACATATATAGACACTTGCCAGAACTCAGTGGGTATCCCATGCCTATCAACCCATTAGTACAACAGTGTTGTGCTGGTACTGCAAGGCCCAGGTAGCCCTTAAGGAGAGGAGCGTAACAAGGTACATGTAATGTCTGGTACAGCAGCAGCCACATCTAACTATGGCAATGGGTGGTGTGGTGGGTGTGAAGGGCCTCAGGTATTCCCAACTACAGGTCTACAAACAGACACTAATATTCTCAGTAATGCACATGTACTCATTTGTCAGGACTGGGGTGCATCGGTGCAGGTGTTTATAGGTGTGTACCAGGCTAATGTTCAGGAAGAGATGGGAAGTGTAGGGGATGTGTGTACAGTGGTATCATGCCACCTGCTATGTGCTAGCAGGCCCCCTATCAACAGACACCACTGTGGTGACCCTCAGGGTGAGAGTGACATGCATCAGCCAGTCCTCTGGGTGCCTCCTGCAGAGGACCGCTGAGGTGCTCCAGTTGACATGTATGCAACAGGTATTACATAACATGGTTAGTGTCTGTCTTGGAGACCTGCACCCAAGCATGTTCTATTGACTGTGGTAGTGTAGTTGAGGTATCCATGGCATGTGGCGCGTAGATGGTGTTGAGTCCTATCTGTGGCATTTATAACACAGCTAGGCAGACATGTCAGTGTCAGTCAAGCATAGATTGCCTGTACGCATCCAAGATTGATACTTGACATCTGCACATCTGTACTGGGACTGACAGACATCACCTCACCAATTAGCTATGCATTAGGATGAATGTGTTGACAGACAGATGTCTTGACACTGATAGGTACGCCATTACTACATGATGGCAGCCCTTACTGACATGTGCTATACACACAGTAGTCTACAGTTATTTTCCACGTCAGATCATTATATAGTAGGAAATATATAATGAGACACAGCTCACACACCAGGAACATGACAGTGAGGACTCAGAGTCCATCTTTGCATGC
>NC_056731.1:1576170940-1576320940 GCF_019279795.1 Protopterus annectens | reverse complement strand
TCGACAATCACCATAAGTACACAGACCTCACTACAGTACGCACAACCACATAATGCCCAGGTTATGTCCTCAGATCTCACTGGCTTGTTATCAGGTATGATGTCAATAAATAATGGTGTACAGAACACATGCACCTCTTACTGCATGACATATGTACAAAGGTTGACAGACTTGTGGCTGGAGGCACAAACACAGGGCCAATATTGACAGACCTAATAGACAGACCTATTGAGCTCTGATGTGATTTACTCAATTACTATAAGGCTATAGGACCTGTATATTGTATTACTATTTGTTTTACTGACTATATGATGCTTATGGCTCCCTCTCTTGTCTGCCTACTACATACTTAGGTATTATCACTGTTATACTGTTACTAACTTTTCTCATCTCTTCCTCCTATCTCCAGTTTTTACCCTATAGTTTCCCTTGGGACCTCGCCTGGGTGGACATACACATTCAACCAAGGTCACCTACTCCATCCACATTTTTACCTAAGAAACATACTGCTCTGCTGCATCTATCCCTATTTTGGAATTTGGAAAGGTGTCTCCCAGAAGACACTGTGAATGTATGTACATTCTGTTGCCACTTATTCTACCATTGTAACTCCTGCTTGATAATATTGTCAGCTATCTCCCTGCCAGGTCACACAGCAGCCTAAAACACTTTTATTTCTCCCTCTCCATTCTCTCTCCCATCTTTAACTGTGTTCTTTCCCTGCCCCTCCTCTTTCATCCTATCTAGTCCCAAAACCTTCCTAGTTAACCCAGTGCAACTCTGTACTAGGCCACTAGTGTGCGACCCCACTCTACTATACACTACTTGTTCCTCACTCATTTTCTGCTTTCCTCATTCATCCACACTTTTGCCCCCTCTACCTCTTAAATACAGGAACCTTGCTTACCCTGCTACTACTTACTCTCTTGAATCCTATGCTCCACTGATTGACTCTCGATCCTCTCCTGGTTCTTTTCTTCCCGCTCTGTTCGGGCTCACTCCGCTCCCCTACCCTGCCCCCAAATCCACCCGCCCCAGCACGCCTAGCTATATCCTTCTAGTTTCCACACCCACATCCTCCCTACACCAATCGACCATCAACACCTTAGACACACCCCTACAGCCTATAATCCAATTTATAACCACACCCACAGCTGATACATACTAATACATCTCACATCTACAACTCTCACTCACTTACCTACCTTATTTACACACATCTACAACTCTCACTCACTTATGTACCTTATTTACATCCAGCTTCTCTCCTACTACTCTTTCTTCTGCTCCACATTTGCTACATTTTTCTCATCCCCCTGCACAATAAACTTATAACACACATTATACAACTACAACACTTAATACCAAACATCCTTTTTCAACATGCCTCTAAATCCTTCTTCCATCCTTTTTTTCCTATTACTTTCTCTTAAAATATCATATCTTTATCACCTCACCCAACCTCATACTTATCACTCACAACTTTATCACACAACCTATCATCTGAACTCCCCCCTCTCACAATCACACTCTCCCATCTCCCCCCGTCTTTACCCAATAGCACAGCTCCTCACCTTCTCTTTCAAAGTCTTCTCCTCTCAGAAAAACTATATCCTTATAGCAACTAAATACCCCTTGATCATCTCAGCTAACCCAAACCGCTTTCTTACTCTACTCAACTATCTTTTGAACCCAATCTTTCATCTCATTACCAATCTTTTATCCGGTGATATCCATCCCAACCCTGGCCCTTCCTCCTCTTCCTCCACACACAAGCCTATATTCTTTACTTCTCTAAACTCACAAAGTATAGTGAATAAAGTCCCAACCCTACATGCATGGCTCAGGCATAACAAACCTGACATACTATCTATTTCAGAAACTTGGTTAAAGCCCTCTATAAATAACTCTGAAATAACTCCACCCAGCTATTCAATCATTAGAAAAGACAGGACCCAAAGGAAAGGTGGTGGAGTTGCTCTTCTTTATTCCTCTTCCTTGCTAGTTACCCCATATGACAAACCTATCCCCACATTTAATAATGCTGAAATACTCCTCTCTCTCCTACAAATTAATAAGCATAAACACATTTGTCTAGCATCCCTCTACATCCCCCAGGGGACAATATTTCAACACTTGAAAATATCCTCTCTTGGCTCTCCGATAATATTAGCAACGAAACCATAATCTTAGGAGATGTAAATATTAACTGGGCCTCTATCCAATCTCTAACCAACCCTCTTAACATTAACCTATATAACTTTTCCCAGTTAATCACCAACATAACCCACCCATCTAAAGACCCCTCCAGTGGCACCATCCTTGACTGGATTCTAGTGTCACACCCCCACTATTTTTCAGATAGCTGTACCCTTCCCGACCCTCTTAGTGATCATCTGCCTACTTTCACCCATCGACTCTCCTGCATCTCCAACCGCACCCATAATTACATCACTACCCGCAATGACAAAAGCTTTAACCCATCAGTCTTCATAGATTCCCTGAAAGCAATTAATTGGAACAATCTGAAAACACTGCCCCTTGAAGAAGCTGTTGCCCACTTTAACTCTACATTCTTAGGAATACTTGATTCCCAAGCCCCTCTAAGAACAAAAAGAATAAAAACAAATTCAGCCCCCTGGCTAACCAAAACCACACTATCAACCATGCCTTAGAGACAAAGCCTGGAGACTCTACCTGAGAAATAAATCACCTGATCAACATATTGCATACAAAACCCTTCGGAACAAAGTAAAAAAGTTAATAATCTCTGACAGACAAAAATACTTCTTCACACTCCAAAACAATAATAAAACTAACCCTCAAAGATTCTGGAAGGGGATCTCCACCCTTCTTAACCCCAGCAAACCACACACCCCAACCCCAAACCCAAATATCCCAGACTTGGATTTAGCTATTCAGTTCAACTCCTTTTTTATCGACTCTATCAGCAAACTCACCTCCTCCTTCACATGCTCTACCTCACCATCTAATACACCCCCTCCCGCAAACAACCCTATCCCCATTTCTACTTCACATTGCCTATCGGCCACCTATTCCACTACTCTTACTGCCCAATCACCTGTAACCTCCTCAAACTCTCTCTCTACATCCCTCCCCATTCTCATTAAAGCCTACATCCACTACCACTATCAAGAAACTCCTTCAGAAAATGAAGCCTTGTATCAATGCCCCTGACAATATTCCTTCTTATTTTCTTAGTATAGCCGCAGATGCAATTGCCTATCCCATTAGCATCTTAATCAACCGTTCCATCCAGGAATGCTCTGTACCCCAACTGTGGAAGCAAGCATTCATCATCCCCCTACATAAAGGAGGCAACAATTGCAACGTCAACAACTTTCGTCCTATCGCTATTCTGTCCCCCATTTCTAAACTTCTGGAAAAGTGTATCCACCTTCAACTCTTGCCACATCTCTTAGATAACAACCTGCTGACCCCTACACAACATGGATTTAGGCCAAATCACAGCACTATGACTGCCCTCTTGTCCTTTCTTGAGACCGTTAACATAGCACGTGATTCAGGCCACACTGTCTCTACCCTATTACTTGACCTCTCCAAGGCTTTCGACACCATCTCACACAATCTGCTCTTAACCAAACTGTCAAAACTTAACCTCTCTCCCTCTTCCATTAATTGGTTCTCCAGCTACCTATCAAATAGACAGCAAGCAGTAATATGGAAAAAGGCCACTTACTCATTCCTTAGTACCCCACCTGGAGTTCCCCAAGGATGCATTCTTGGTCCCTCCTCTTCAACATATTCATCAATGATTTTCCCAAATCTATCCCATTTGCAAACATCATCCAATATGCAGATGATTCCACCATTATCTGCTCTGCCACCTCCCCCTCACTGCTCCAACAACTGACTCAGGAAGCTTTTTCAATAACTGAACATTGGATGAAAATAAACCATTTAGCACTCAATGCATCTAAAACAAAACTTATGGTATTCACCCCTTCCAAATCCACCTCCTTCAATACAAACTCCTTCTCAATTACCAGCCTAAATAACTCACCCTAGAACTAGTGTCCAAACTAAGCTACTAGGTGTACAAATTGACAATCGGCTGAGTTACAACTCCCATCTACAACTAAATATTAAAAAGACCCATCAAAAACTAGGTATGCTCTACCGTCAAAACCAATACCTTACAAGCTCCTCCAAAATCACACTCGCTTCCTCTTTTCTCATCCCCTCCCTTCTCTATGGGGCCCCATTACTGACTAACCTCCAGTCCTCTCTAAAAAAACAGCTTTCCTCCTGCTATAATAAAATTGACAAATTCGCCAACAGCCATAGGTCCACCACTCACCATTGTTCCTCTCTTCAAAAACTAAATTGGCTCGAATTACCAAATCAACTCATATATATACAGCTGACTTTTGCTCAAAAGCTCATTCTTAGCCCTTCTCTTTGCCCCTCCCTGTCTTCTGCCTTCAAAATGCACCTACCAAATAGAATCCTAAGGTCCAACAATCAAAACCTATTAGTAGTACATAAACCATGTCATCCCCCAGGCAAACACTTACTATCTTTTAACCTTGCCCGTCTCTGGAACTCACTTCCACCACCTATTCGTACCACCACTAACCAGTACACGTTCAAAAAATCTCTTCATACATATCTAAGGTCCCAATGGGATTGTTCTTGCTCCCTCCCCTCATAAACCTACGACATCCCACCCTCCCTCTTACTTAAGATACATAACTCTTCCTAGCAAAGCTTATGTTCCCTCAGAATATTTACTTTATAATGCAATTTTATATTCTTTTCTGCACAACTTCTCCAAATGCATATCTCTTACTGTTTTCAACTTATTTACCTGACATATTTCCTCATCAGAGTGTAATACTTTAAATACTTTTTTAAATGTTTTTGAACTGTGTGCTTATATGTTTTAAATGTTTTAAATGTTTAAATGTTTTATCTCTCAACCTGTATAATTTTATTGTAGTTGTTTTGTATGTACCTATTGTTTGTCTGTATTGGAGCTTTTCTCCCCAGGACTCCATTGAAAACGGGTTATTTTGGCCCAATGGACTATCCTGGTAAACCAACTGCAAATAAATAAATAAAATAAATAAATAACACGTTGCTGTGATAACCTCATACATTTACTGTTGTAACAGGGTTTGTTGTGACATATGTCCTATGAGGGATATGAAGTCAGTAACTCTCACAGCTGTCACCATGTACTGACTGCAATCTTCAGACTATGCTTCTGTAGTTCTAAGATAGGTAATCTGTGAGTAACACAAGACACGTAAAACTCCAAACATTGGCCAGTCTGCAGATAACCCTACAGGTGGGATTGTCCTCAAACACATAACATTGTCATGACAGATATTAAATCATGTAGACCAGCCATATCCACACAAACCCTGTTAAACCAACATTACTCCAAATGCAGAAGACCAACACTTACATTCTGTAGTCATGTCTGGAACATCCTCCTCCTGTTTGTTGGCCTGTCTCCACAGTGAATGTTGTTAAGAGGTATATCCCACTACCATCTGTGATGCTGTTTGCCAAACACTGACATGAAGTCCTGCTCACAGTGAATGAAAAGGGTCAACACCCACATGATTTTCCTAGTTATAGGAGTGTGTTTCCATGGAATTGGCTATGGGAATGTTACCACAGCTGTTTCACATGCAATCAGCTAGTGGGGGACTTCAATTTGTGCAGAGGCCATCAGCTGATCATGAGCATCACTTACAAAACACAAGCTGCTGCCTAAGCAAAGCAGGTGTACTTCTCCACAACCACCAGAGAGGGAGTGAGAAAGACAGAGACAAAGTAAGACAGGGAGGGGGTGGGAGAGTAAAACCTAAGCATGTTTGTGTCAGACACTTACCAGTATGGAGTTTCAGACCCCTGCCTGACTATGAATTGCTATTACATGTCTATGCAGTTATTGCATGCACCACAGAGCTTACATGTGGAGGAGCTGTCCAAATGTATATTTGATGGTGAGTGACATCAGCAACAGTGTGATAAAGGAGAGATAAGGTATGTGTAGTACACATGCCTGTTCACAAGTTTAGGTGTCAAGGTCAACACAGCCACACTCTCTCAGGGACTCACACACATTATCACAGTCAGCAGGGTCAGAATTAGACTTCCTAACTAGCTAGTTTGCCACAATACAATAACATGCAGGTATCACATGCACCACAGGGGTTATTAGGACGATATATGGGCAAAGGGTATGTCAATGTGTCTGACATCAGAAGGCATGCTTCAGTAGGCCACTGGGAGGTGTAGTGAGTGTGAATGCTGTCCAAATCATTATACTCCACACACACACACACACACACACACACACACACACACACACACACACACACACACACACACACACACACACACACACACAGGTTTTCCAGTACTGACATGCATAGGTGCATTGCTTCACAGGTGTGTAGTGGTTGACTGTGCCAGAAGGGTGTACAAGGCTAGGTAAAGGGTATACCTTGGCATCAGGCCACATGACAATGGTCTGCAGAGTGGCTCAGGGGTGTAGTGTCTGGATTGGCCCACACAGGTGGGTATTGTATTCATCCAGTCATCTGGGTTACTACTGTGGGTGGCCAGTGCTGTGCAATGCTTGCCATGTATGTGTTCTATATTCCATAATATGGACGGTGTCTGGGATGTGCACACATCCCACATGCATGTTCTATGACATGTGGAAGTGTACCTGGGGTGTCTGGGGCATATTGTGTAGACAGATTATCTATCATTAGATGTGCCATTCCTGATCTCATGTGGTGAGAATTGGCAATGGACACCAAGTTGACCCTGCACCTACACTGACAGCATAATAACACTGACAGCATAATACAGGTATACACTGGTGTCAGTGGGATCTGTCCATACAGGGCATGCGTATAAGGCATAGTATGTCCTTTGTGGGTTACATTTGTTGACACTACAGTTGTTGCAGGCGTCCAGTGGGGAACATGGTGAAGGAGCACTGTATGCAATGATTTGCCTATTGTAGGGATGGGACAGGGTGTCATGTCCTCTGTAGTCCACTGCAATCACACTGTGGTTACTATCTGTGGGCAATAAGCAGGGAACTATCAACATAGTGGTTGTTGCATACCCCAGTGTGTTTGTGTACGAGACATGGGTGGAGAGTGTTCTCTGTGTAATACAAGAGTTGCCTATATTGTTCCCCAAGCCATGATGTCACATGTAGGGGTATGAATTGTCTACCCCAGCCTCTCTGCTGTTTGACATCTGTTATCCTTGTAAGGTGAACATTGTGACATATAATAGGCCCACCATATAAGAAATTTGCAAAACCCACTCCACAATGAGTCCTGTTGTTACACACTCACAGCTACCTCCCCACAGGATTCGTATGACAAACACACACACAAGTGTCACAGTTGCCATGTCTGGGATTAGAACACCTACCTAATTAGTACATCACACTACAGCATTACAGAGTTATAGCATGCACCACGGAGCTTATTGGATTACTCCTTCCCCAAAGGTGTATTTCAAAGTGAATGACATCAGCAGGCTTGCCAAAGTAAGGCAATGGAAGTTGTAGTGACTGTGAATGGCCTCAAAAGCATTGATCCCTACACAAACAATCACACACATTTTTACAGTTGCCAGGTCTGGGATTAGAATGCCTACCTAACTAGTGCATCACACTACAGCATTACACAGTTATAGCACATGCCACAGAGCTTATTGAGCTACTCCTTCGCCAAAGGTGTATTTCAAAGTGAGTGACATCAGCAGGCTTGCCAAAGTAGGGCAATGGAAGTTGTAGTGATTGTGAATGGCCTCAAAAGCATTGATCCCTACACAAATACACAAAGTTTTACAGTTGCCATGTCTGGGATTAGAACTCCTACCTAACTAGTACATCACACTACAGCATTACACAGTTACAGCACATGCCATGGAGCTTACAGGACTATGCCTTCCCCAAAGGTGCATTTCAAAATGAATGACATCAGCAGTCCTGCCAAAATAGGGCATTTGAAATTGTTGTGAGTGTGAATGGCCTCAAAAGCATTGATCCCTACACAGACGCACACAAAGTTCTACAGTTACCATGTCTGGGAACAGAACTCCTACGTAACTAGGACATCACACTACAGCATTACACAGTTATAGGATGCACTACAGAGATTACTGGGCTACACCTTCCCCAAAGGTGTATTTGAAAGTGAATGACATCAGCAGCCCTGCCAAAGTAGGGCATCTGAAATTGTTGTGAGTGTGAATGGCCACAAAAGCATTGATCCCTACACAAACACACAAAGTTCTACAATTGCCATGTCTGGGAACAAAACTCCTACCATATACATCAAACTACAGCATTACACAGTTATAGCACGCACCACAGAGCTTACTGGGCTACTTCTTCCCCAAAGGTGTATTTCAAAGTGAATGACATCAGCAGATTTGCCAAAGTAGGGCAATGGAAGTTGTAGTGACAGTGAATGGCCTCAAAAGCATTAACCCCTACACAAACAAACACACAAAGTTTTACAGTTGCCATGTCTGGGATTAGAACTCCTACCTAACTAGTACATCACACTAAAGCATTACACAGTTATAGCACACATCATGGAGCTTAGAGGACTACTGCTTCCCCAAAGGTGTATTTCAAGGTGAAGACATCAGCAGGCTTGCCATAGTAAGGCAATGGGGAGTGCAGTGTGTGTGTGCATGGGCCATAACCCATCCATTTGGAAGCACATAACACTCAGGCACACACAGGTTTATATTTCACAGGTACATGTATACAACTGCTAGATGACTACTGACTTGTACAGTCATGTTACACAGTTATCACAAGCACCACAGACACTATAGTGCTGAGGGATACCAGACGCAAATGTCTACAGTGACTGACATTTGCACATCATGTGGTTTCAGTCAATTGGATGTGGGCTGGGTGGGACAGGCCTCATGATGGGAGGCTCTTTGTCACTGTCTGTCACTCTCTTCCACACATCTATGTATGTGTAATTTTGACCTATTATAGTGTGTTGCCCTTGGATATATGTATGTATTCCTTTCCAGTGTGTGTGCAAAGCATCACTGGTGTGTAATGAAGAGTGTGAGCACAAACATTCGTGACAGTCAGATATGTATAGTCCACTGTTGTCAGACATGGGCTTCATTTCTTTAAGTGTGGGGGCATGCCCTGTATAACCTTTCAGTATTTTGTTGTCAGACATGGGCTTCATTTCTCCAAGTGTGGGAGCATGCTCAGTATGATCTTCTGTATTGAATGTGTGGATCCATTCCAGGTAGGTTGTACTCCAGTGCAGGCTTTTGTGTTTTACACCTACAGCTAGCAACCTGTTTCTGCGGGACATCTGTAGATAGGTTAACAATATGGGGTCAAAATGGATAAAGGATAGTGGGTTACTGTAGGTAATTGTGTCTGTGCTGCTTCTGCCTCATGGTCTTGGTGTTAGCAGAGATATATGTACTGTTTTACACTGTGATGTTTTATGTCATCAAGTACTGTCAGTTATACATATTTGCCTGCAGTAATGTCCTGGGGAACACTGGGTGAATGCAGCTGTGCCCAGTATTGTGGTCTGAAGCCTACATATTCTCGCACAATCATGCCATTCTGGAGGGGAAGCTGCAGACACTTGCTGATGGGTCTGTGAAATGGTTCAGCACCTTGGTACAGTGGTGGCTGAGGATCCCATGCTTGTACATCCATTGACGTGACAGTATGGCCATATCCTACTGTGGCCATACCTCACAGCTGTACAGATTCACACAGGTTATCCAGAGGCACGGGTCATAATTCTGGACATTACCCCTTCACATTGTGGTTTATGAGCAGGTTTGTAGCCACTCATTCCTGTGTTTGCAGGTAGGGATAGTATGTGCACATGGCTGAGTTTCAGACTTCACAAACTCCATGCCGTCCATGTTCCTACCCTCCATTATTCTATCCTCTTCCAAACATTATCTGATAAGTTCCCTATAGTTATCACCTCATCCCAGCAGTCATTTGGTGTTGGTCCACAGTCCATGCAGTAGGACATGGTGGACGTTACTGGTATTTGTCCACATGGTCTTGTATTTGGGTTCTGTGGACTGTGTTATGTTGTTATTTGGGAGTCTATGACACAACATACATTGGCAGTATGGGTGAGACACAGGCCTTTGGCAGAGGACTGTGGGCCATTTGGTAGTGATGCAGGCCAGCTGTAGCAGGCCATTGCATTGTGTCACTCCTACAGTCCCAGACTGCAAGACACTATATTCCCCTGGGGTGACAGGGTAGGTGTGCAAGATGTTAATGCCAATATGTTCTGTCATTATTGTTCAAGTGGTGTGGATGCTGGCAGGGTGCTGCTTACAGCTAGGGACACACCTGCATGGGACACCTCTTCTACATGCTGCATTCTTTGGCTATTGCCATAGAGAGGTGGGGGTCATATTGTACTCATTCCCAACAGCAGGGAATAAGACCAGAGAGGTACCTGTGGGTGATGGCGGGGTGAGCTGGGTGCATGTGTGCTATGGACACTATTTGCATCTGACTCACAGATATGCATGGGACATTCCATGGTGGAAAATGAGGAAAGGTTCCACTGCCATTAGTGCCTGTAATTCTGAAACTCTTTGTGCTGATGTTATTGCCAGGAGCAGAGCAGTTTCCCAAGAGATATATTTTAATTCTGCTGTGATGGCTGGCTCAAAAGGAGGTAAAGTTAGCTTCTCCAAAACAAAGTTGAGGTCCCAAGTTGGAGTAGGTGCTCTACGGGGCGGTCTTATGTTTTTAGCCCCTCTGATGTACTGTTTTAACAGAGGATTAGAGAAAATTGGTGGATCCGTGTTGTAATGAGCAGAGATGGCAGAGGTGTGGATCTTGATGGATGAGAAGGAGAGTCCTTTGTCCAGCATCTCAGTTAAGTATTGTAGTATCTGAGGAATGTTTGGGACAAGAGGGTCAAGGCCGTGAGCTTGGTTCCAGGCACAGAATCTCTTCTATTTATGCAAATGGGCTTTCCTGGTACTAGGCCTCCAGAATGACATCCATAACAGCTTTGGAGAGAGGCACTGCTTGCTTAACTAAGGAATCTTCCATGCAGCTAGGTTTAAGGTCTTTAGCTGGCTGTGTAGTATTTGTTTGTTGTGCCGAGTCAGCAGATGTGGGATTTGAGGCAAAATCCAGGGTGGTTCTTGTACTAAGCTCCTTAAGATTGGGTACCAGTGCTGGCGTGGCCAGTCTGGTGCAATCAGGATTATCTTTGGCTCTTCCTGCCTGGCTTTTAGGAGTACCTTTGGCAGGAGAGGTAGTGGTGGGATAGCGTATACTTGTAGGTTGTCCCAGCTGAATGAGAGGGCATCCACTTTCCATGCTTGTGGATGGTAACTCCTTGTGCAGAATTTTTGTAGCTGGCAGTTTATTGGGGATGCAAACAGATCTATGTCCGGGCTCCACCATTTCTGTGTTATCATTCTGAATATTTGTGGATTCAACTCCCATTCGTGGGGATCCTTGATGTTTCTGCTTAAGTCATCTGCCAGTGTGTTTTTCTCTCCTGGCAGGAATTGTGCTTGCAGATGAACTTGAAGGTTTATAGTTGTGTTCCACAGGGTCATAGCTTGTCTGCATAGGGGGTAGGAGTGAGTGCCCCCTTGCTTGTTTATGTACCACATAACTGTGGTGTTGTCTGTCTTTAGTAGTTGTTGTCCTGGATGTAGCAGGTCCTTGAAAGCTATAAGTGCATTTTGTACAGCTAGCATCTCTTTTTGATTGAAGTGAAGATGCCTTTGTTCTGCGGGCCACATGCCCTGAATACATTTGCCTGCCATGTGTGCTCCCCAGGCGTAATCCGATGCATCTGTTGTCAGTGTTTGCCTGGCTGTGGATTGTGTAAAAGGCTATCCCTTGTTGAGGTGACAAGCTTGAGCCCACCACTGAAACTCCTGCTGAAGGCAAGGGATTAGTGGTATAACTGTTTCCAAACTTTGACAGTGTTGAGACCATACATTCTTTAGGTACCATTGTAGTTTCCTCATATGCAATCTGGCATATGGAATTAGTAGCATGCAGGATGCCATGTAACCAAAGGCCTGCAGAATTTTTCTTGCAGGGAGCTGGGTCTTTGTTGCCATCAATTGAAAGTATTGAGTCAGTTGTCCTTGTTTGTCTGGCGTGAGATAAGCCATCTGGGCCGTTGTGTTCAAGCTGGCACCCAGGAACATAATCTCTTGAGAGGGCACTAGTTTTGATTTCTTTTCGTTTACTGTGTACCCCAGGCAACTTAATAACCTTTTTACAAATTCCAGATGCTTTAGAAGAATATCTTTGCTCTCTGCTTGAATCAGGCAGTCGTCCAGGTACAGATAAATTTGAATTCCTTTCTGTCTGTAAAATGCAATTACTGGTGCCAGGCACTTTGTGAAGACCCTGGGCGCAGTAGATAAGCCAAAGGGCAGTGCAGAGAATTGGTAGTGCATTGAACCTGCTATGAATCTGAGGTATCTTCTGCAATTTTGTATGATAGGGACATGCAGGTATGCCTCTTTGAGGTCCAAGGTCACAAGCTAAGCTTTCTTGCCCAGCATGGGAAGAAGCTGCTGTAATGTCAACATTTTGAATTTCGGAACATCCAGGTAAGTGTTTAGAGATGAAAGATCCAGAATGGGCCTCCAGGCTTTGTCCTTTCTGGGTACCAGAAAGAGTCTTGAGTAAAATCCTTGTCCTTGCTCCTGTGATGGTACCTTTTGAATAGCTCTCATATCCTTGTGTGCTGTAATTTGTTTTTGAGCCTCTGCCCATTGATTTGGTGGCAGATTTGGCATTCCTTTTAACATTGGCAGAGTGTGAAAGTGGAACCTGTAACCTTGAAATACAATGCTGAGAACCCATTTGTCTTTGGTGATCATTTGCCAATTGTGGTAGAAGAGTGCCAATTTTCCTCCCAAGGGGGCTGCCAAGAAGGATTTGTTTGGCAGCTGTAGTGGGAAGTCATTGGAGATGCTTTTTATATGGTTGGGGCCTGTCTTCCCCTTCTTTCTGGCCTGATGCAACCCATTGTCGAGGCCTGTAAGGACCTTGTGTGTGACCTCTACCTCTTGGATGTCTGTATCTTCCCCTTTGAGGTCTGTCTGTAATTGGAAATGATCAATTCTTAGTTGGCCAGTTTCTGCTAAATCTAGGAGGCTGAACCTGTAAGAAATCCTTCACTGTTTGCATAGATTTTGCCTTATCCTCCATTTTCTTTAATACATCTTCTGCCTTAACTCCAAATAACACATCCTGCTGCAAAGGTGCATCCAATAATTTTGCTTTAACATGATCTGGTAACATATGTTCTTTTAACCAAGCATGTCTTCTAATGACAGAGCCTGTAACTGCTGCTCTGCAGGAGGCCTCCAGAGAATCAAAACCACATTGCAAACTATGCTTTCCCACTTGTTCAGCTGCATGCAATAAATCCTGCATTTCTTTAAAATTAGGAGGATCTGATTCTGGAAGCATTTTTTGTTTTAACTGAGACAGTAAAAATTGCTGATATTTTAGCATGTGAAACTGGCAATTTAAGGCTCTCATTGCTAAAGTTGCAGATGTACATACTTTCTTTCCCCATCTGTCTAATCCTCTGGAATCTCTGTCAGAGGGAACTGGATTCTTGGCTGATGAGGCCTTAACTCCTTTGGGTCCCTGAGAAATAGTTTCAGGGTCAGCTACAGGGCTTTTATACATAAATTTATGAGAGTCAGGGACTCTGTAGTATCTGTCAGGTTTAACAGGGGCTGGAGGTAAGGAATCAGGATTTAAGCTGGATTCAGTATACACATCATCCACAATATCTAACACTGGTGGAATAGCAAGGGGTCTGTGTTGAGGTAATAAAAGGAAGTCTCTGAGCCTTTTCTTGGATTCTGAGTAATCCTGGCCTTCCCAGTGGAAATGCTCCCTCATGGTATGTAGGGTTTCCCCAAAGGAGTAGTCCTCAGGTGGTGAGGCTGATGGAACTGATTCCTCAGCATCAGAATCCTCATAAGGGGGTAAAGAGTATCCTAGGTCTGAGGATGAATCAGAAGAGATGGACACCTGGTCGGATGAGTCATAATCTGCATCCTGTCTAGGCCTTTTATCAGAAGGGGGATGGGATGCCCTGATCAGAGTGATTAGGTCTTCGGCCATTTTGAGCATTTGTTTCTTAGGCATGGAGGCCTGTCCTGGAGAATGCTGTATTTGTTTCTTTGACTTTAAAGGAGGCTTAGACTTAGCTGAGGGTTTAATGCTTAACTGAGTAGGTCTGAGGACACCCTCTGTAACTGTGGGTTGCTCAGCTACTCCGGATCCCGCTGAAAGGTTAGTCTTGGTAGGCTGAAGAACTTGTGCATCCAAAGGCCCAGCCGTCTCCACGTGGGAGTCAGAGGCGGCTTTGTGGTTCTACAGAAGCGGTCGTCAGGGGCTGCGAAGGCGCCTCCCTGAAAACCGGGGAACAGGCGACTGGCCTAGAAGAGGCTTCATCGTCAGTTTTGGGCCTCGGATGCCTATCCCTGTCTTTGCGCTTTTTGTGTATTCCGGTCATCAGGAGTTCCGATGGCATGGTATAATTGAATTTTCTACCAAAATAATGTCAGGCAAAATCAAACAGACATTTAATAGTGCGCTTGTTAAACCTAGCACAAAACTGACAACCAGTAACATCGTGGTCAGGGCCTAGGCATGGGATACAATAGGAATGGAAATCCTTATGAGGTATTTGCTTCCCACAAGAAATACAGTTATTAACTTTTACTGACATCGGTCTGAGGCAAGAAAAAGTTTCCCCAACGGGGTACTTAACTTTGTAGAAGACTTTGGTTCTGGATTCGGAATGAAAATCTCAGGAGATGGCCGACCGGCACTTGCAAACTACTTTTGCTTCGGGCACCGCGTGGTAAGAAAGACTGAAGAAAATGGTGTCGGTTGCATCTTATATACCCCTGTCGCTCTGACGTCAGGGAGGAGGCGACAGCAACTGACGCCGGACCAAGACTTTGGAACTCAGGCCGACTGGGGAACCGCCTGATGGCAGGATAACCCAAGTGTAATGACTGCAGCAGTTTAACACGATGAACATCATTATTTCTAACATTCTGTTGTTCCGGTTGAATTCTATTACTGGAAAAAGGGTCGAAACTCACATTTAACAATTTTTAACATCATTGCAAGGGCCAAAATTAGCATTCTCTTCAACTGGAATACGAACCACCGTTGTGTTAATACCAGCAATGGATTCTTGTTCATTACCTCTCAAAACACCAGCCGATGTTGTGTCTTTAAAATTCTCCTTTATTTTTGCACTTAAAACTTGCCAAGGATTTCTGCATTTCACCCACAGTAAGTACCAGATCTTCCAGTATTTTATCCCGATGGGTAGGTGTGGAATGCAATGTCAAATCGAGAACATCTTCCTCTAGTGCACTAGCCATGGAAAAACTGAAAATCCAACAAACTACCAAAAAACACAATTTCCAGGCTCAGTGTAACCTCGAACCAAAAAAAAATGAAAAACACCACAATACAAAGAGTCAGAGTCCAGGTATAAAGTTTTTAGTATAGTTATAGTTTAATAGTCACTATTCATCACAAAGACTTCCTCAGAAACACAGCAGTTAAAAACATGAACATTTAAATACCCAAGTATTAACCTAAATAAAAGTGACTATAAGAAGTTAAAATGTTTAAAGTTTTTTTTAAAGAAACTCTATGTATTTTAGGTTAATAATTGGGAATTATTATTCTAAAGTGCTGATTGGTTTTGAGTTAATTGTATTAGGTATTTAAATGTTCATGTCTTTAACTGCTGTGTTTCTGAGGAAGTCTTTGTGGTGCTGTCTTTCATTTTTTTTTTTTTTTTGGTTTGAGGTTACACTGAGCCAGGAAATTGCTGTTCTTTTGTAGAGACTGAAGGTGAGCCACATCTGCTGGTGGGTACTGATGTTCCCTTGGACAGAGTGACTGCAAGGGAAGAGGTGAGTAGTAATACCCAGGCTGACAGTGAGGCATCGCTGTTAGAGGGTACCAGACTTACTGTGAAAGGGGGAGCCAGGAAGGATTACAAAGAAAGAGTTGAGAGAGGCTCAGCTCTCAGACTCTACATTACAAGCCTTGAGGGAGGTAGCTAGAGAGGCACTTGATTCTCGAGGAAAAGGAGATTCCATATACTGGTACAAGGGGTTACTGTATAGACATTAGACCCTTGAGGGAGGGCTAGAGGGTGAGAGAATACAGTAGTTGGTAGTGCCCAGAACCTACCATCTGGCACTTTTAACCACAGCCCATGACATTTCCTTTTCAGGTCATATGGGCATAAAGCATACAAAAAGATGTATTATGCAAAACTTTTATTGGCATGGGATTGCAAGAGATGTAACAGGACACTGCAGTACCTGTGAACAGTGCCAAAAAGTAGACAAGGCAGGAGACAAGGTCAAAGTTCCTTTGGTGCATTTGCCTGTGATTGAGGAGCCATTTAACAAGGTAGCTATGGATATTGTGGGGCCACTGAGTACCTCAAGTTCCATAGGGAAGAAGTATATCCTAGTGGTAGTAGATTATGCTACCAGATACACTGAAGCGGTGGCCCTGTCCTCCATTGAGGCAGAAAAGGTGGAACATGCTTTGTTAAAGATTTTCAGCAGGGTAGGTTTCCCAAGAGAAATACTGACTGACAGAGGTGCCAATTGCATGTCAGACCTGCTGGATTGTCTGTGGATGCACTGTGGGATGAAGCACCTAAAGACCACCCCTACCACCCCCCAGACTAATGGTCTGGTGGACAGGTTAACCTCTACACCAAAGACCATGCACAGGCATTGGCAGACCTGCTTAAGAGGGAATGGGCCAAATATTTGCCTCATCTGTGGTTTGCTTACAGAGAGGTGCCTCAGAAATATACAGGTTTCTCACTTTTTGAGTTGCTGTATGGGCATAGGGTGAGGGGACCTCTAGATTTGATTCACAATGAGTGGAAGGGTGAATGAGAATCCTACAAGGAGTCTGTTATGGTATATATCCTAAACCTCAGGACAAGGCTCAGGGAACTCATGGGCTTCACCCAGGAAATCCTGGCAGAAGCCCAACAGCAAGAAAAGGTCTGGTATGACTAGAATGCTCGAGCCAGAGAGTATGCTGTGGGGCAGCAGGTTATGGTTCTCATTCTTGACAGAGACAATAAGCTGCAGGCAGCTTGGGTGGGACCCTTCAAAGTGGTAAGGAAGGTCAGTGATGTTAACTACATGGTGGAACTGCTAGGCAGGAGGTAGAGGCAAACACTGTACCATGTTAACATCATGAAACCTTTCTATGATAGGGAGGTCCTGGTGCTAAGTACTTGCAGTAGATTGCAGGAGGAGTCTGAGGGAGATCTATGGCTACAGCAAGCCAGCCAGCAAAATCCCAGGTTACTATGGTAGAACCTAGGGTTACAGCATATGATATGACAGTGCAGCACTGCACTGGGGTCATCAATGCCAAGGCAGCTAGGCTCTCAAGACATGGTATGGGGTAATGTATTACCAGATAGGCTCATTCCTCTCAAGCAACATTTCTCAAGAAGCACTTGAAAAAAGTACAGTTATGTACACTTACCATAAATGTAGATGTTCGAGTGTATTCACTGTTGCAGTCATCACACTTGGGTTATCTGTCTGCAGGTAGTCCTCAGTCAGCCCGAATACCAGAGACTTGGGATTTCTGCGTCGGATGCTGTCGCTTCTTTCATGCCGTCATGGGTAGAAAACATGCAGCTGATGCCATTACATCAGTTTTTCTTGCCCCAGATGTCAGGATCCCCCAAAATAGGAAGCAATTACATGGTGTGGAACACCCCCAGTAAAAAGTAAATACCACTGTTATAAGATATGGCCACAACAGAGATAGGTAGAAAGTATAGAGAAATCAGGGGGCTGGAGGGAGGGTAACCAGGACTGCAACAGTGAATACACTTGAACATATACATTTACGGTAAGTGTACACAACTGTACTATGTTCTTCATGTTTCACTGTTGCAGTCATCACACTTGGGTTGATTCCCAAAGCTGAGGAAGGGTGGAGACAGTCAAGAAGCATTAGGGCTGGCTAGCAGGCCTTGTACGACTGCTGTGGCAAATCCAGCTCTGGATTTAGAAAATATAGGTAAGTGATAATGCTTGGTGAAAGTGTGTACAGAACTCCAGGTTGCAGCTTCCAGGATGTTCCTGGTAGGGACTCCGCTCAGAAATGCTGTAGAGGTTGAGGTAGCCCTAGTGGAATGGGTTCTGATCCCCTGTGGGGTAAGCTTTCCATGGTGTTTGTAGCAGAAATGGATGCAGTGTGCTATCCATTTAGAAATGGTTTGCTTTGAAATGGCTTGCTTTGAAATTGTCATGCCCTCTGCCCCTGCAGCAAAGCTGACTAGCAGCTGGTCAGATTTTCTGAAAGGTTTAGTCCTGTCCAAGTAGAACCTAAGCTGCCTGTGCACATCCAGGGAGTGCAGGATACTTTCCTCTTTATTCTGAGGATTAGGGAAAAAGGTTGGCAAATTAATGGATTGGTTTAAAGCCACACTAGATACCACCTTTGGCATAAATGATGGGTTAGTCCTGAGGGAAACCCCGATAATGAAGGGCTCCACGGCCATAAGGGCCTGCAATTCAGACAATCTTCTTGCTGAATAGATGGGTAGAAGTAAGGCTGTCTTCCATGAGAGAAATTTTAACTCTGCTGTAGCTGCAGGTTCAATGGGAGGAAGCGTGAGCTTTTCCAGTAGAAATTTAAGGTCCCAGGCTGGAGTGGGAGCTCTCCTGGGGGGGGGGGGTCTTAAATTTTTGGCTCCTCTCAGGACTGTTTGACCAGATGGGTGGCTCAGTATTATAATGAGCTGAGATGGCAGAGGCATGAATCTTAACTGAAGAGAAGGATAGGCTTTTGTGGAACAGTTCTGTTAGGTAATTTAGTACTTGAGGTAAGTTGGGCATGTTTGTGTCCATTCCCTGAGACTGGCTCCAAGAACAGTATCTTTTCCACTTTTCTGAATAGGATTTCCTAGTACTAGACCTCCTTGCCTCAAGGATGACATTCAGCACTTGTTTACTGAGAGTTGCTGGTGATGTGTTCAGGGGATGAGCCAGGCTGCTAGGTTCAGGGTTTGCAGCTGAGGATGCAAAATCTGGCCCTCCTGCTGGGACAGCAGGGCAGGGGTCTGAGGCAGGTGCCAAGGTGGCACTACTGTCAGACTGCACAAAAGTGGGTACCAGTGTTAGCATAGCCAGTATGGCACAAGACTGCACAAAAGTGGGTACCAGTATTAGCATAGCCAGTCTGGCACAATCAGGATTGTCCTTGGCTTGTCCTGTCTGATCTTTAGTAGAACCTTCAAGAGGAGGGGCAGAGGGGGAAAGGCATAGATTGAGAGGTTTCCCATGTAAAGGACAGGGCATCCACTTTCCATGCTTGGCTGTGGGGAGTTCTGGTGCAATATTTGCTCAATTAATAATTCTGCGGGGGAACAAAGAGGTCTACCTCTGGTGCCCCCCACCTGTGGATCAGAAACTTGACTGATTTGGGTTCCAGCTTCCACTCATGTGGGTCCATTAGATTTCTGCTTAGGTCATATGTCATTTAATTTAGTTTGCCTGGTAGGAATTGAGTTTGCAGGTGCACTTGATTGCTCAAGGCTGTGCCCCACAGAGCCATGGCTAACCTGCAGAGTGGGTAGGAATGGATTCTCCCCTGCTTGTTTATGTGCCACATAAATGTGGTGTTGTCTGTCTTTATCAATAGTTGCCCTGGAAGAATAAGATATTTGAATGGTGTCAGTACATTCTGTACAGTTAACATTTCTTTTTGATTGATATGCAGGTGCATTTGTTTTGGGCTCCATTTGCCTTGAATGCATTTTTCTGCCATGTGAGCCCCACATGCATAGTCTGATGCATCTGTTACGGTTTGTGTGGCGGGGGGTTGAGTGAAAGGGAGTCCCTTGTTGTGGAAGCAGGCCTCTGCCCACCAAAGGAACTCTGTCCTTAGGCAAGGAATGACAGGAATCATTGTTTCCAGGTCCTGAGAATGTTGATACCAGAGACTTTTAAGTACCACTGAAGTTTCCTCATATGCAGTCTTGCATATGGAATTAGTAGAATGCAAGAGACCATGAACCCTAGGGCTTGTAGCATTTATCTTGCAGATAGCTGGGTTTGGGTGGCCAGTAGATTAAAGTAGTTTGTCAAATAAATCTGTTTTTCTGGAGTGAGGAATGCCATCTGGGAAGTTGTGTTCAAGCTTGCTCCCAGGAATACAATCTTTTGGCTGGGTACTCAGTTTTTCTTGCCCCAGATGTCAGGGATTTCTTTTGGTTGATGGTAAACCCCAGAGAAGTTAAAAATCTCTTTACAAATGTCAGGTGCTGAAGTAGCAATTCCTGACTGTCCATCTGAATCAGGCAATCGTCCAAGTATGGGTAAATTTGAATTTTTCTCTGCCTGCAATGGCTGGAACTAGGCATTTTGTGAATACCCTGGGCACAGTAGATAAGCCAAAGGGAAGTGCAGATAACTAATAGTGTATAAAGCCTGCTCTGAAACGTAGATATTTCCTGCAAGATTCCCTTATGGGGATGTGCAGATAAGCTTCTTTTAAGTCTAGGGTGGCTAGCCAGGAGTCCTTGGCTAGCATAGGAAGCAGATGTTGGAGAATAAGCACTTTGAATCTTGGAACCACCAGGAAGGTGTTGAGAATAGATAGATCCATGATAGGGCACCAAGAGTTTTCTTTTCTGGGTACCAGAAAGTCTGGAGTAAAATACCTTGCCCCCTTTGCTCGGATGGGACAGGTTGAATAGCCTTGATACTGAGAAGAGAAAGTACTTGCTTTTGGGCCTCTGCCTACTGGTTTGTGGGGAGGTCTGGCCATCCACTTGGGGTTGGCAGTGAGTGGAAGTAGACTTTGTATCCTTGGGATACAATGATCAAGACCCATCTGTCCTGGGTAATGTGCTCCCAGTTTTTTGCGTGCAGGGCTAGTTTTCCTCCTAAGGGTGCAAGCACTTGGGCAAGGCTTGGAAGGATGAAGGACAAGTCATTGTGAATTTTTTCCATAGGATGGTGGCTTACTGCTCCCTGTTTTTGAGGTGGGAGCACTCCATTGTTTAGATCTGTGCATACCCTGAGACTGTAGTCTTGGTGGTCTGCTGCTCCTTGGTTTGGACTGAGAAGGTCTGGGAGGGACTGGAAAGGACCAGTTTTTAGAAGGCCAATGCCTACTGAATCTAGGTGGCTGTATTTGTAGGAAATCTTTAACAGTTTGCATAGATTTAGCTTTTTCCTCCATCTTTTTGAGGACTTATTCTGCGTTAGTGCCAAATAGACGTTCATGGTTTAATGGAGCATCTAGTGATTTTGCTTTGACATGGTCTGGCAAGATTTGTTCCTTAAGCCAAGAATGCCTTCTAAGAACAGACCCATTGACAGCAGCCCTGCAAGATGCTTCTAAGGCATCAAAACCACATTGCAAAGTATGTTTTCCAACTTGGTTAGCAGAATGCATTAACTCTTGTAAATCTTTATGTTCTGCACAATCAGGAATCAACATAATTTTCTGTTTAATTAGTTCCATGATATACTGCTGATACTTTAACATGTGAAACTGGCAATTTAAAGCCCTGATGGCAACAGTAGCAGAGGTATATACCTTCTTACCCCATCTGTCTAAAGCCATAGAATCCCTGTCTGAAGGGGTAGGGTTTTCAGCTGTAGTAGCCTTAATGCCTTTAGGTCCTTGGGAAATGGTCTCTGGATCCACAGTAGGATTCTTAAATAGGAATTTGAGAGAGTCAGGTACTCTGTAGTACATGTCAGGTTTCCTGGGAGCTGGTGGCAAAGTATCAGGGGTAAGACTGGATTCCATGAAGACATCATCTACAATTTCCAGAACAGGCAGGACAACTACAGGCTTGTGCAGAGGCAAGTTTAAAAATTCCCTCAGTCTCTTTTTGGACTGTGGGTAGTCCTGGCACTCGCAGTGGAAATGCTCTTTGAGAGTATACAGGGTTTCACCAAAAGAAAAATCCTCTGGTGGGGAAGCAGAAGGAATGGAATCCTCTGCAAAAGAATCCTCATAGGTAGATAAAGGTATATCCTGGTAATCAGAAGGATCAGAGTCATCGGACTCATGATCTGAAGAATCAGAAGGAAAATTAGTTCTTGGTCTTTTGGAGGGGGAAGGCTGGCTTCCCCTAATTAAAGTAATAAGGTCTTCAGCCCTTCTAAGAATTTGTTTCTGTGGCATGGGGACCTGAGAATGCACTTTGGTCAGTTTCCTAGGCATAGTGCGAACTCTGGGCCTGAGAAATTTGGTATTTTTGGTTTGAAATGAAGTAGTTGGTTTAATATGAACATCGGAAGGCTTGAATACACCCTCAGAAGCCAGTGCCTGCACAGCGGCTCCAGACCCATCCAAGGTAGAGACATCCGCAGGTTCCATAGTCGACTAAGCATCTCGCGGCATAATGGACTCTGAATGGGTCTCAGTAGAGGCCTGTGAATCTGTAGAAGTGGGTATCAGGGGCTGCGAAAGCACCTCACTGAGTCCCAGCGGACTGGCGACTAGCTTAGCAGAAGCATCGTCGGCAGTTCTGGACCTATGTGGTCTGTCTCTGTCTTTATCCTTACACTTTGGAAGATTGGTAGTCGGATGGCTTATGGAAGCCATTTTGGAATACAGAGAATGAGAGCAAAAGAATTTAGCGACAAAAATAGCCTGACGTCGAATAGTTCAGGTGTTGAACAGGGCACAAAACTGACAACGAGGAATGTTGTGGTCTGGTCCTAAACAGGTGACGCAGTAAGAATGAAAATCTCTGTGAAGTATTTGCTTTCCATGGGCAAGACAATTTTAATTTTTTTCTGACATCGGTTAGCACAAGAAAAAAAGGATCCTCAATGGGGTACTTATCTTTTAGAAGACGTCAGGTCTGAAACTCGAAAAACAAAAATTTCAGGAGGCAGCCGACTGGCACTTGTGAACTGCTTCTGCTTCGGGCTACGCTCTGCAAGAAAAGCTGATATAATGGCATTGGCTGCATGTTTTATACCCCTGACAACCTGACGTCATTGAAGAAGTGACAGTATCCAATGCAGAAATCCCAAGACTCTGGTATTCGGGCCGACTGAGGGCTACATGGAGGCAGATAAGCCAAGTGTGATGACTGCAACAGTGAAACACAAAGAACACTTAGCTTGAATCTTGGAGGGGTTGTGTGACAATAGGGGGTACTGCCATTACAGCTAGCTGGAATTTTCTAAATAATTATATGTCTTTTGTGAATATTAAACTGATTTATACATGATGCTTGTGTTACAACTGTATTAGAATTGTATGTCATGTGTATATCAAACTGATTTGTACAAATGTTTGTATTGAAAAGATATTTGTAAAGTGCTTGTGTATGAAATGTATCTACAGTGTGTCCTACTGGAGAGAACAGAAATGTACATGCACTATTGTAATTGTTTAAATGTATATGTTTTAACAGAGGAAACTGGAAGGTTAACCTCAGTCCAGCAAACTTGAAAATATATCTGAAATTAAATTGTTTTACGGGCTAGGCCATAAAGATGCTATCTCACAGGTTTCAATGCAGCCAGAGACAAAGTCTGTACCAGGAAGCTTTCTGTATTATCTTTGGGGTAACTAATTACTAGTCTGGAAGCGTGGAGGCATAACACTGTTTTATGACTTCCAGCACCTGCAACAGATCCAAGCAAAAGCCCTTGTGTGCATATTTTTGCAGGTAGGTGTTAAATCCTGCCAGCTTCCAGTAATGGGGGTTTACATGGGAACTAGAAGTCAGATTACCAGAAGTGATGTCATTCTGCAAGGTATCCCAGAAGTAATATTTTAGATATTATTTTGAGAAGTCTCTTAGTGAGAAAGAATATTTTGTATTCTGTCTTGGGCCTGACAACAAGAAGGACCATTCACCACATCATCTGCCTTGCACTATTAAGTAAGTAGCAAATCATCCCAACCAAGGGAATAGTGGTAACAAAATACAAAAACAACCAAAACCACTGTGGTGAGCACATGAGCAATCCACGAAAGGAAAATCCAAGTACTATTCAAAACACTGGCTTTACTGTGAAAAAACATTTTACTCACTTTCATCTATACCAGACTTCTTAAGAAACAAATGAACAATGAAACTGAACTCATATAAATACCCATACCAATTACACACATAAGTTAATTAATACAATCAATAAAACAATTAGTCACGTAGTAATCAACTTTTAACATAACATTAGACAGGTAAAGAATAAAAAACAAAAATGTGAAATACAACTTCCTAGCCGTCAGAAAGCATTTGATATTGATTCATTTAGTTCAGGAAAAGTGTCGGCCCCCATTTTCAGTTGCCATATTGATCTATTTTGTTCCTGCAATCTATCCCTCTTAGATATTTGGGAACTTGCTTGAGTATGGCAAACAGAAATCTTTTAAAATCACACATAGTTTTATGTCTAAATAGAGCATTATTGTTATCCTTACTCTTAATAAAATAAATATGTTCCCTAACTCTTTTCTTCAAGTTTCTTTCAGTCATTCCTATGTAATAACAAAAGAAAAACACATTTTTTGGACCCCCTTAAATTTACTTATAGGAAGGGTAGGAACATCAAAGAAATACTAGAGACCAAAAAGATAAAACCAAGTAGGAGGAAAAAAGGAACATACAGATGTGGGAGATGTTCACAGTGCCCACAAATCCTACAAGGAGAAACAGTGGTTTTAATAAAAAGAGGGACAGAATTTAAAGGTTTGCCAATTGTGACACTATGGGGGTGGTTTATATTGCCATCTGCAACATTTGTGGGGCATTTTATATAGGGAAGAGCACCAGGAAATTAAAAAGGCGCATTTATGAACACCTGAATGACATTAATAATAATGATGAGACCAATGCCCTATTAGACATTATACTACCTGTCCTTTAGGAAACTACAGATTTTATGTTATAGAAAAAATAGAAGTGGACCCACGGGGAGGGCCTTGGGAGACTATAGAGTTCCGAGAATTATTTTGGCAATTAAAACTGGAAGCCAACAACGACCCAAGCTTAAATGATCATCTGTCTCTGGCACCAGTTTTAAAACTAAGAGCAGCTAAATTATAAGCTTTGGTAGCCAACAGAGAGGTGAATAGGATGTGGTACAGCACATCAACAGCCCACATTTGTCTTCTATTATTTACTACGCATTATTTGTTATATTTTAACATTTTATTATTCAATGTATTTTATTACATATGTTTAACACCTTTAACTAAACATTGGCGTAACAAATAACTACAAATACATTGTCTTTTTTGTGTGTTTTTTATTTTCATTTTTATATTTATTTTTTCCATGGCATGCCTTATTAAATATATAAGATTAGGACTTTTGAATTGATTTTAAAGTAATTTTAAAGTAATTTTAATATTAAATGAAACATAATTGATTTAATTATTGAAATAAAATGCTTATTGGATTATTCATTCAGGGGGAGGGGTATGTAAGAAGACTGCTCACTTTGCTTCATTTATCTGATGAAGTCTTTGGGATTAAGACGAAAACGCTATATGCATTTTGTTGCGTTAAGTTGAATAAAGAGAGCACCCTTCAGACTTTATTGTGTGGCTGTGTTTTTCTTTGGGTTGAAGTACTGTTGAGCACACTTCTCTGTTGTTGTTTATTGATTCCTATGTAATAACAATCACATTCTTAACATACCACCATGTAAACTATTCCTTCAGTTTTACAATTAAAAACTCCAGGGATAGGTACTGTCTTATCTAAAAACCTTAAATTCTCAAAAGGCCCTTCTAAAATGAACCTACAGCCACATTTGTACATACCTTTGTTTTTATTAGACATAACTGTTTGAAAAACAGCCGCCTTTGTTGCATCATTTTGCAAGATCTTCTTAATGTTGTAATTATTTTTAAATACAAATTTAGAGGTACTCCCAACCACTTAAATAATTCTACATTGCCTTCAATTATTTTCCAATTATTTTTCATAATGGAACAAATATCATAATTCTCCACTGTCATATCTAAACAAGTCATCATATGATCTGAATATTTATGTCAATTCTCCTTCTTATTCAAAGGTTTAAAAATAATAGGAAGAAACTCGGTATTTCTCTTAGATTTAATGTCATTGGCAGATCTAACTAATATATCTTCTTTATATCCCCTATCCATGATCATAGTCTTTAAATCTAAAACTATTTGTAATCATCCTAGAGGCCTGAATAAACTGGCCTCTTGGAATATTCTTTCTAATGAAGTAAAGATTATTACTAGTAAAATGGAGATCATTATTAACAAAAGTTGATTTTCTGTGTATCTGACTTTCAAATCTCAGTTCCATCTCTATGCAAATAATAGTAACGTCAAGAAAATTCACTATGGTACCTATGTCTCCCAAAGTAAATTTCAAAAAATCAGAACTTTCATTTATCTTTCTCAAAAGGGTAACTACTTTAGTTTGATCTCATTCTATCATAAATATCAAATCCTCTATGCATCAGTAATAAAAAATAATATTAAACTGGTTGGTCAAGTGTGTTAAAGACAAATATTCCCACCACCCCAGCACCACATTTGGAAAAGGCTGGGGCAACAGCAGACACCATAGCTACCCCTCCAACTTGTTACTATATTAAGTAAGTAGGGAATAGTAATTCTCTTAGATTCAGTTAGGAATATAGTGAAGCTTTGCTTACATATTGTTTTTCTTTATTTGTCTGAGCCTGTCCTTCAATGTTATTTTAAATATTTCCTGTGATTTGAACTCTGATATCACTATGAATATATACTTAGTATTTTCTTCTTCTTTTATTGTTTATTATTAAATATATTTAAACATTTCATTATGGCTGATCTTTGTAGAGATATTTAAGTTTTGAGAGTACTTGCATATTTATTTGGTAACACTGTTTGGGCCACTCCTAATAGCCTTGCTCTTGGTCAAACTAACTTTTGTATTAATATTAATTTCACTCAGTATATTGGGTACCCTTTTAAGGGCCTTAAGGTAGATGGTGATGGGTTCTGGTGGCAGTGATAACTACCTTACAGTCTGGGAAAAGGGGGGGCATAGCTGTTAGACTTTCCCAGGTGTGTGTGTGTGTGTGTGTGTGTGTGTGTGTGTGTGTGTGTGTGTGTGTGTGTGTGTGTGTGTGTGTGTGTGTGTGTGTGTGTGTGTGCAAATCAACTCTCAAACAGTGTGTTTGTCAGCTACTTGGGCAGGGACACGAAGCACTGGTTGGACAGAGAGAGTGTTGGAGGACTTGGCTTGGAACCTTGGCTAAGGACTCAACTTTATAGCTGTGCCAGTGAGGAGTCTTATTGGGGATCTGGAGAAAAGAGAAAGGAACCAGCCCCCGGATTGACTGTGTTTCCTGTGTGCTCTTTAAGGAAATTGTGCTTGATGCAGAGAGTTGCATCTGGAAATACTGTGTGTGTATCTGTTATCCTCCCAGTGAATGTTGCCCACTGGGGCCAGTGGTGAGGATTGAGGTTCCTTGATTACTGTGTTTTTTATACATAGCTCGTCATATATTTCTCTCTGTTATAAAGTCATGATGCTCCCCTTTCAGCAAGAACATTTCCATAAACTTGCAGTCTTTAGATTAGCAGTCTTTGCAGCTTCATTCTTAATGTTAGCCTGTAGAAAAAAAAATACCTGACTGAAGTAAATCATTCTTTTTAGTTTATTCATTACATCTAAAAATCCATTCAAGGAGGCGAATGCATATTATATGCTCCTAGTAAAGAATAACATATCCATCAGTTGTCCATTTCCCCTTTATATGTGTTTACTTATCAAAACAAGTAAGTGTACATATTCAAGTAAGGGAGCGCATCTAGCTTATACATGTTTTTGCAATTTTTATACTAACTTTATTACTAATAGAATGGAAACATACATTGCTTTTTGTCATATTTTAAATAACCTTGCAAATTAATTTTTAATTTGGTGTTTTGCAAAGATAATTCATCAAATGGCAAATGTATAATGTCAAAATATAATTACTTACACATACCAGTCTGTACTTGTCAGATGTGAAATTTTTTTTATATATTTATAATTGTGACAACCCTATTTAATCTCTTATATCTACTTCTGCTCTATTAACACTACCCCCTCTCACAATACTCTGCTTCTCCTTCTAAGGTACCTCTTTCCTCTCTATCCTACTTTAATTCCCCCTGCTTCTCACTTTCCTACACTAACACTTATGAAAGTCACAGCCTAAAACTCACCTCAGCAATGTGGCTCTGCTATTCTTAAAACACTGATTAATCATTATACTACCTACTTCTCTTTACTAACTCCCTTTCTCTCAGCTTATTAGTTCCCCACTAACGTTTTTCTTCCTACTCCACTCTTCTTTCATCTACCCCCGCCCTCCTATTATACTTCTTCGTACTTCCTCCTCATCTTTGAATTTCTGTAATCTGTATATCACACCAATTATTCATAATTTTAAAACTTATACAAACTTCTATAAGTCAAAAACAAAATACTGTATGTACATGTAGCTAGCTTTCTCACTGTTAAAAACTATGTATGTATGTTACTATGCATTCCAAAGTGCATTATGTAAACATAACTGAATGATACTATACTTACTGTCTGTATTGGAGCTTTTCTCCCTGGGCCTCTGCTGAAAAAGAAAAATATATATTTTTTTTATTTTTTTCTTCTTAAACATATGGCATTTTTTATGAAGTGTATAATCCATTATTTACTAGTCCTATGTTCATGCCTCTTGACTTTTGAGCATTAAAATTACATCTCTAACTTTCAAAAATTACAACACAGGATCACAAAATTACGCACTTTCACATTTTTTAGACAAAAGGTTCTTAAGGTAGAAGACCTTCATATGAATGTTATATCCTCTTAAACAGTTCTTATTTTATGAAGAATATCAACAAATTTAGTAAGAGTGAGACTGAACTGACACAAGTCATAAATGTTGAAAGATATGCATGTCAGGTATCTTAATAGTAGAAGTGTTTCCATTTTTGCTCATTTGCGGTGGTGGTGCTGCGGTAGCATTGTCGCCTCACAGTAAGATGTCCTGTTCGATTCTCAGCTAAAGCGTCTTCTGTGTGGAGACATGCATGAATGGGTGTACCTTCGTTGAAGGTTGTGCGTCAGAGCTGGCAACTCGGCACGTAAAAATCTACTGCCAATCATTAGCGGACCGGAGTTCCGCTGTGGCAACCCCTAACCGGGAAAAGCCGAAAGACACAACAACAACAACATACTCAGTTTTCAATATTTAATTGCCCCTTCAAATGGAGCAGATGCTAATATACAAAATACCTGTAGTAACCATTTGCCTCATAAAATGTAGTCATTTGTAACTTAAAAAAAACTACAATAAAGTAATCTAATTGAAGTCAAGCTGCATTGTTTACAGGTGGCAGTACTGCTAACCTTTAAAATGTATTCCCACACTCCCTGCATAGCTGGAACCCTTTTAAATCAAGTTGATTTCTTTTTCTTTCCAGATTATCCTATAACAAATTGAATGCTTGTTAGGAGTTTTCAGAAACACTGACTTTAATCTAAGATATCGCAGTCTGGCTTTTACTGTGTTGTATTTGTTTGTGTCTTTCGGCTTTTCCCGATTAGGGGTCGCCACAGTGGAAGTCCGGTCCGCTAATGATTGGCAGTTGATTTTTATGTACCGGCTTGCCAGGCCTGATGCACAACCTTCAACAAAGGTACGCCCATTCACCCATGTCTCCACATAGAAGACGCTCTAGCTGAGAAGATGTCTAATTATGTGTGTGTCAGACAAGCATAGGTAAACTTAATTCTCTACTTGGCTATTAATGCTAATGTGTATTTTTCATTGTCCTAGCAAATCAACAGTTTTTCTCTCTCTACTAGTTTAGATCTTAACTCGATCACAATACCTGGAATTATCTTCCTTCTTTTAAATGTATTATAATGTGAAGAAATGTTCCTTATTTTTGGTGAGTCTGGTTAATTCTAGATACAATAAAGGGTCAAAACTGTGCGTGGATATTTTTTTAACCCATTTTAGGGTACCAGTTTAACTACCTAGTCTATTATTATGTTACCCACAGACTCAAAGTCTGATGTATTTAATTCACAAATTTCTAGATCTAATGATATTTTATAAAGTTCCAAGCATTTTTTTTAAAACACCTTTATTGAATTATCACTTGTAATGTAGGCAAACTTACATTTATATAAAAGTAATCAAAACATATTGACAAGTTCACATTTAGAAACATTATAATTCATATCTACTGTTATATACGATATAATCTAAGCAACATTACATACATTTATCAATCCCTGCCTTTTCTTAAACCTCATTCCTCCTCGAAAATATTTTCTGTATGTATACTTCCCACATTTTCCATTTTTTTCTATGTAATTTACTCCTACCCTTTTCTAAAGTTCCTACTTCCTGTTCTTTTATCACTGTTACAATATTTACTATTTCAAGTATAGTTGGTTTACATTTTGAATTCCATTTTCTATTAATTGCTTTTTTGGCAGCTATCAGAATTAAAGTTAACAAGGACTTACTATGTATGGACAATTCGGGTCCTGTATCCCAGCTAAAAAAAAAAAAAAAAAAAAACAACTTAGTTACACTCATTTGCTCAGTAGTATTCCTGACAGAGTACTCTGCAGGGAATTTTTAAAGTCTGCCAACTCATTAAACTCATAACAAAGTAGTTATGTGTGACCATAACATTGCATCTCTGTTGTTGTTCTTCATTTATTCATTACTGATGGGTTATCAAGTCCGTCCACGGAACCGAGCCGGCCATATATCAAGCTCACGTCAGCCAAAAACTCTCGTGCCAAGGTCCTACCTAGAACGCTCTGCTCCCTGTTAACTCAGATCGAGTTTGCAAGTTGATAGACAAAGCAGAGGCTACCACTGGTCATAACAGACCTACAATAAAGGAGTATATAAGATCAACCAGGAACCTCCAGAGGGGGATGGAGGGTGGGGAGTAATGAATGAATGAAGATCAACAACACAGATGGAACGTTATGGTAAGACATAACCTCTTTATCTGATGTTGTTAATCTTCGTTCATTCCTTACTGATGGGACAGAGTCCCCAGCTACCTGTATCCCTGGGTGGCCCTCATGGAAGGACATTCCTGAGCACCATGGAGCCAAAAGATGCTCTACCTCTGGGGGCCAAATCCAATTTGTACTGAAGAATAAAGATATGAGATTTGGCCCAAGTCGCAGCTGAGCAAATATCATTGAGGGAAGCCTTAGCATGGAAAGCTGCTGAAGTTGCCACAGACCTTGTAGAATGTGTTTTCACTCTGTGAGGCAAGGTGGCATTGTTCTTGTTGTAGATAAAGGTAATGCAATTTCTCAACCACAAAGCCAATGTAACTTTTGAGATAGGATGACCTAGTCTTGGTTCAGAAAAGACCAGAAATATTTGGTTTGATTTATGGGTGGATTTTGTTCTGTCCAGATAAAATTGTATTTGTCTATGAACATCCAGGGAGTGCAGGCAATACTCTCCCTTGTTAGAGTGGTTAGGAAAAAATACTGGAAGGTCAATAGACTGGTTGACAGATTGCTCTGACACCACTTTTGGTAAAAAGGAAAGCGTTAGTTCTTAGTGATACCCTATCCTTATGGAAGATAAGACAGGAACATTTGATGCATAAGGCTTGAAGTTCTGACAAGTGTCTGGCCGATGTGACTGCAATCAGAAACAAAGTTTTCAATGAGAGATATTTTAAATCACATGAAGATGCAGGTTCAAAGGGGCGAGCTGTTAGGGCTTGCAGGACCAAGGCCAAAGCACAAGGTTGTACTGGTTCTCTAAAGGGAGGTTTTAGGTGAAGAACCCCCTTCAAGAAAGTTTTACAGAGTCTATGTGACATAAACAAAGAATCCTGAAAACCAATGTGGAAATCTGAAATGGCAGCTAAATGCACACAAACAGTAGAGGCAGACACCTCAGAGTGGAAAAGATGTGAAAAATAATCCAAAACCACCGAAACTGGGGCTGACAAGGGGTCTAATTGTTTATTTGCTGCCCATAGAGAAAATATTTTCCATTTATTGAGACAGATTAGTCTGGTGGATGATTTATGAGATGCAATAAGAATATTGTGCACTGGGGACAAGAGGTTTTCCTGCCCGGCAATCACTGGAAGTGGAGAAACCAAGCTATCAGTTTCAGGGTTGTTAGATTGGGGTGAGTCAGATCCTGTGGATGGGAGATCAATGTTGGGGATGGATTGAGGATCCATGGTTGATCTAGCAGGTGAGGCCATAGGAAGGGGAGCCAGACTTGTCGAGGCCAATATGGAGCAATGAGGATCACTTTTCTTTTCAACTGTCGTGCGTTCTTCATAAATTGGGAGACGAGGATAAGCATAAAGTAGACCTGAGGGCCAAGCATGGACTAGAGCATCTCTTGGTGACTGTCCCCAAGGGGGGATCAGGGCAAAATAGTTGCATTGCACTTGTAGTTGGTTGGGGAGGCGAATAGGTCGCAGCAAGGCTGACCCCAGTGGTTGAAGATTTTTGCCGCTATCACAGGGTTGAGGGACCACTCATGAGGTTGTAGAATGCACCTGCTGAATTTGTCCACTATCACATTGGAGCTCCTGGGAATGTGCATTGCAATTAGAAAGCGGTTGGAAGCTATCGCCCATTGCCATATTCTCAAGGCCTTTTGGCATAATGGATAAGATCTGGTGCTCCCTTGCTTGTTGATGTACCAGACCACTAACATGTTGTCTGATTGGATCGCAATAGTCGCTGATGGAAGGATGGAATGGAATGCTTGCAATGCTAGTAGCACCGCCCTAAGTTCCAAAACACTGATATGCAAAGGGACCTCTGTCTCCGACCAGGTGCCTTAGACTGAGTTTCCCTGACATAGCATCAGGGAGGCGTCCGTGGTCACTGTGGCTTTCGGCTGATGGGACTGAAGGGGCGTGACCATTGTTGGGGATTTCGAGACATCCACCAGAGTAAATCTTTGCATCTCTGAGTTACAGTTATCTGAAAAGACAAAGGATGTTGTAGAGGGTACCACTGAGTGAGAAGTAACCACTGAAGGAGCCTCATGTGCAATCTGGCTAGAGGAACAATGGTGATCGAGGCTGCCATTGACCCCAAGAGTTAGAGTATAGATCGAGCAGAAGATTTATGGTGACAGAGCAGAGGCTGAACCTGTTGCCTTATTCTTTGAAGTCTGTGGTCCAGGAGAGATGCTGTGCAATGTCTCGTGTCCAACAGCACCCCAATGAATTCTAAAGACTGTGCTGGGGTCATGCTGGACTTCTCCCAGTTTATAGTGATTCCCAGGTGTTGTGCTGTGAGGAGCATGAAGTGCAGGGTTTCTTGCAGTAGACACTTGGTGTGGGCGGTGAGGATCCAGTCGTCTAGATATGGAAATGCCTGGAATCCTTGAAGTCGCAAGTGAGCGATAACCACTACCATGCATTTGGTGAACACTCGGGGAGCTGTAGAGAGACTGAAGGGCAGTGCTTGAAATTGGTAGTAACTGGCTCCTATGCAGAAGCGGAGGTATCTTCTTGAGCATTTGTCCATTTTTATGTGGTAATACGCATCTTGAAGATCTACAGTGCACATCCAATCGTCTTCTTCCAGAAGAGGAAGGATAGACTGAACCATGACCATCTGGAATTTCTGTGTTTTTACAAATTTGTTCAGTGTGCTGAGATCCAGAATTGGTCTCCAATCTCCTGTCTTTTTTGGCACTAAAAAGAACCTTGAGTAAAAAACAGATCCTATCTGGTCTGGGGGGACCATTTGGATGACTCTTTTTTTGTAGCAGCTTTGGATTTTGTGTGCTGCTGCTTCCCTTTGACTGGGTGGAATGTCAGGTAATTCTCTGGATAAGGTTGGACAAAGATGGAAGGGGATGCAATAGGCTCTGGATATTATTTGTTGTACTCAAGAGTCAGTGGTTATGTTTCGCCAGGCAGTGGGGTACAAGGAAAAATTACCCACGACCGCTTCCAGAGGTGAGCAGCTGGGCAATGTTTCAGGAGTGCTGATAGGGTTGGCCAGATAAAGAATCTCTGGAACCCTGGTTTCTCGGACCTCCTCATCCCCGAAAGGGGAATCTTCCATTGGAGTTTCCCCCTCTGCCTCTAGGGGAGAACTCAGCACATGCGTCATGAAAATAGCCCTGTTATTTCCTGTGTCACATCTTCCCGCTCCTCTGATTTCTGGAGTAGAATCGTTGAGGAGTGGAGTGTCTGACAAAAACAGAAGATAGGGTCTTGCCATCTTGTTTGCACCATGCCAGCATATCTTTAACTTTAGGGCCAAAGAAGCAGCCTCGATGAAGGAAGCCTTAAAGGAGTCCGCAAAGTTACAGAGGTGCATCCAGGCATGTCATCAAGTAACTACACCTGCGCCTGCCACTCTAGCCGCTCCTTCCGTTGCATGAGAAATAAGACTCATGGAAGAACTGGAAATGGACTCTAAGGTGGCTGAGTAGCTACGTTGTCACGGACCTCATCAAAAACAGCTCCTGCCAAGGTTTCAGAGAGTTGGTTGATAAGATCCCACTGGAGCCTCGTAAAGTGTGCCAAATAGTTCAAAGACCTTACAGCGAAGGTCGGTGAAGCAAACACATGCTTCCCTAGTCTGTCTATTGCTCGGGACTCCTTGTTGGGGGGATGGACAGTTTGGCTCTCTTCTGCCAAGTCTTTCTTGGTTGCAGATGCCACCACCATGGCATCTACTGGAAGACCTCTTGACCAATGGGGATGCTCAGACGGGGGAGGTAAGATTTTATCAGGCCTCCGCGGTATCGCTTCCAGTGTGTCAGGAGCCTTCCATGCATGCTGGATGATGAGATGGACAAGCTCATCAGCCGGTGGGCTAACCCATGAGGTAGAGGGCCAGGCACGAAAGGCCTTACAGGAATATGGATTCCTCTGAAGAAGGATTATAGGACTTCCAGTCACCCCTCTAAGGATCTCTAGGATGTCACGAAAGGACACCTCATCAGAAGGTGACCGTGGGGACCCTTCCCTATCATCAAAGTCCGTACCTTCAGTCAAAGACTGCTCAGTGAAGTCCATGTGCTTCCTCTTGCACGAAGCCTTGTGGGGTACTTCATCAGTGGAAGGTTCTGAGGAAGACTGCAAAGAGGAGGTCTTTGTGAAAGGGAAATACCTGAGGCCCTTGTGCCTGGTCTCCAGCGGTTGTGGCTTGTGAGAGTTGAGGCACAGAGGGGGGAAAGGACTCCGACATGTGCGGTTTGCCAGCGTAGGCAAGCGCTCTCTCCATGGCTTGGAAGGCCGGCCTATGCAAGGGGGGATGGGAGCTCAGAACCAAGCATGACAACCTCGGAACCGGGGTCACACCCCACTCTGATGAGCCAACCCTCAGACCAGGAGTCTCAAGAGGACTGTGAAGCATGAGAGAGGGAGGATTCCTGGAGGGTGCCATAGAAAAAAATCAGCATGGAACCAAGAATGGCCTCTCCCATGGCACAGCCACTGGCCTGAGAAGAGCCCGATGCCCAGTGCACCAAGGGCCACAAGGATGACTCCAGCTCCAAAATGAGATCCACTACTGTGGTCAGTGGGAGGGAAGCTGCTGTCAGAGTAATGGGCTTCGATACTTGGGTGGAAGTCAAAGGAGGAGTGTACGTTGGAGTTTGACGAGAAATGCATTCACCTGAAGGAGGGAACGTAGGTTCCTATGGTTGAGAGAGACCTATGGCCACAAGCAACTGGTCAACAAGCCGCAACACGTCTTGTTCAGAGAGGCTCCTGGTCGACCTCATACAGAAACCTGAGGGCTATTCTGGCCTTTCTAGAAAAGGACTACATTGGCTACCAATGAATGGATCCAATGAAGGAGAGTACTTGATCCTTGCTAATTCGAGTGGTGCAGTGCCCAGAACAGAGGATGCCTGCACCGAGGAGAATGGTGTCGAATTAGTCTGAGCCGATGAAGTCAGCGCCACAGAAGTCGAAGGTGTATGCACCGGAAAGGCAAATGTCTGCACCGTTGGGTACAGTGCCATCGAGGAAGGTGTCTGCACTGGTAACAATGACTGTGCCAAAAAGGACTGCACCAAAAAGCATGTCGATGCCGAAAGTGTCTGCATCATGGAAGACAGTATCATCATACTCGGGGCTGAAAGAGATTGCACAAACAGTGCCGAAGGAGATTGTACCTGCAGGGATGGTGCCGGTAATGGCTGCGATAGAACTGTCGGAGCTGTAAGTGTGTGCACCGGGAACTCTTGTGTCAGTGTCAATAAGGAGGACATGGCTGGAGCAAGAATCAACTGGGGCGGTGCCATGCCTGGAGCCGAAGGGGTCACAGGTGGCAGCACCGAAGTAGTAATTTTTCTTATGAGTCGACTCCCTGCGATCTCCAGAGGGAGATGAAGTCAGTGACCTTGATGAAGAAGAGGAAGAATGTCTCTTACAGAGTTTAGCAGGAGGGGGTGAGCCCTCTGACCCAGAGATAGCCTCACAGATAGGAGATTTGAGGAGATCTTTCAGGATTAACTTGTACTCTCTCTCTCGTTAACAGTCCTGGTCGAAACATTTCTACAAATCCCACACATTAAGGTGGAAGACATTCAAACAATAGACACAAGTCATGGCCATCGGAAAGCGGTAACTTATGGCCGCAATCCTTACACTGTTTAAAACCAACACTACTTTTCTTATCCAACATAATGATATGGAGAAGAACGATAGTATCAAGGAGGAGGAGAAAGGCTACCCAGAAGGGTAAGAAGAGAGAAAAGGAAAGAAGAATTACCAACGATGGTAATGAAGAATTACCTCAAAGGTAAGAAAAGGGTAATAAAGGGAAATAGACTAAAGGGAGAGTGTCTTAAGGATACGATAGGGTAGGAGAATACTACAAGTAAAGTACAGTTGTGTACCTACCATAAATGTAGATGTTCGAGTGTATTCACTGTTGCAGTTATTACACTTGGGTTATCCTGCTGGCAGGCGACCCGCAGTCGGCCCGAGTTCCAAAGTCTTGGTCCGGCGTCGGTTGCTGTCACCTCTTCCCTGACGTCAGTGCACCAGGGGTATAAAAGTTGCAACCAATGCCATTTTCTTCAGTTTTTCTTGCCCCAGATGTCAGGTGCCCCCAGTTAGGAAGGCTGGAAAGATAAAATTATGACAAAAAACATTCATATATTACTATAAACATTTCCTTTATCTACAAGCAAATACACCACATAGGTAGTATAGAGATGAGAAGTACGGAAAAGTCCCAGCAATGAAAAAAGGGGGATGGTGGGTGGGTAACCTGGACTGCAACAGTGAATACACTCAAACATCTACATTTATGGTAGGTAGACAACTGTACTATGTTCATCGTGTTTCACTGTTGCAGTCATTACACTTGGGTAGAATCCCAAAGCTGAGTTTGGGTGGCTGGGTCTAAATTGGATTTGGCGAGGCTAACAAGCCCTGCAGAACTGCAGTGGCAAAGCCTGCTCGGGATTTAGAGTAGAGAGGAAAGTGGTAGTGCTTGGTGAAAGTGTGCATTGAGCTCCAGGTTGCAGCTTCTAAAATGTCTTTGGTTGGTACTCCTCTGAGGAAAGCTCCTGAAGTGGCTGCTGCTCTGGTAGAATGAGGCCTAATGCCATGTTGTGCATAACAGAAGCGGATGCAGTGTCCTATCCATTTGGAGATTGTCTGCTTTGTATTAGGCTTTCCTTGTGATCCTGCAGCATATGCTACAGACAGTTGCTCAGTTTTCCTGAAAGCTTTTGTTTTGTCCAAGTAGAATCGTAGCTATCTGTGTATATCCAAAGCGTGCAGAAGTCTCTCCCCTTTATTCTGGGGATTTGGGTAAAAAGTAGGTAAATGAATGGTTTGGTTTAAGGCCACATTGGAGACCACTTTTGGCATGAATGTTGGGTTTGTCCTAACAGAAACCCTGTCCTGATGAAAAATGAGGAAAAGGTTCCACAGCCATCAATGCATGTAACTCTGAGACTCTTCTTGCTGAAGTTATTGCTAGGAGCAAAGCAGTTTTCCATGACAAGAATTTTAGATCAGCTGTGCTGGCTGGTTCAAAAGGAGGCAGTGTGAGTTTTTCTAAAACAAAATTGAGGTCCCAAGTAGGTACTGGTGCTCTCCTTGGGGGGTCTTATATTTTTTGCCCCTCTGAGGTACTGTCGTAGTAGAGGATGTAAAAAAATAGGAGGTTCCCTATTGTAATTAGCTGAAATGGCAGAGGCATGGATTTTAATAGATGAGAAAGATAAGCCTTTGTTCAACATCTCAGTTAGGTATTGCAAAATCTGAGGTATATTAGGGACAAGTGGTTTGAGCCCTTGTGCCTGGTTCCAAGCACAGAATCTCTTCCATTTTTCTGCATAAGATTTCCTAGTGCTGGGCCTTCTGGCTTCTAAAATAACATCCATAACAGCTTTAGAGAGAGGTGCAGTCTGAGTGGCTACATTATCTGCCATGCTGCCAGGTTTAAGGTTCTGAGTTGACTGTGCAGAATCTGATTGTTTTGTTGTGTCAGAAGATGAGGGATTTGAGGTAGAAGCCAAGCTGGGCCTTGAGACAAACTCTTTAGGATTGGGTACCAGTGCTGGCGTGGCCAGTCTGGTGCAATCAGGATCATTTTTGGCCTTTCTTGTCTGACTTTTAGTAGCACCTTGGTGAGAAGAGGCATTGGGGGAAGGCATAGACTGTCAGGCCTTTCCAGCTGAATGATAGAGCATCCACTTGCCATGCATGAGAGTGATAAGTTCTTGTGCAGAATTTCTGTATTTGGTAATTGTGAGGAGAGGCAAAAAGATCTATGTCTGGGCATCCCCATTTCCTCGTTATCATGCTGAGCACTTGTGGATTTAGCTTCCATTCATGAGGATCCATGAGATTTCTGCTTAGTTCGTCTGCCAGTGTATTTTTTGTTCCTGGCAGGAATTGTGCTTGCAAATGTACTTGATAGGTCAGTGCTGTGTTCCACAAAGTCATGGCTTGTCTGCATAGGGGGTAGGAATGTGTGCCCCCTTGCTTGTTTATGTACAACATAACTGTGGTATTGTCCGTCTTTATTAATAGTTGTCCTGGATGTATTAGGTTCTTGAAGGCTGTCAGGGCATTCTGTAGAGCTAGCATCTTTTTTTGATTGATGTGAAGATGCATTTGTTCCTGCCATATGTGCTCCCCAGGCATAATCTGATGCATCCGTTGTTATTATCTGCCTGGCTGTGTGTAAGGTGAAAGGCAGTCCCTTGTTGTGGTGACAGGCCTGGGACCACCATCGAAACTCCTGTTGTAGGCAGGGAATTAAAGTTATGATTGTCTCCAGGCTGTGACAATGCTGAGTCCAAACACGTTTTAGATACCATTGTAGTTTCCTCATATGCAGTTTTGCATATGGAATTAGAAGAATGCAGGATGCCATGAAGCCCAGGGCCTGCAGAATTTTTCTTGCAGGGAGCTGGGTTTTTGTTGCCATCATTTGAAAGTAATGAGTCAGTTGCCTTTGTTTGTCTGGTGTGAGATAAGCCATCTGGGCAGTTGTATTTAAGTTTGCACCCTGGGAATATTATCTCTTGAGAGGGCACTAGTTTTGATTTCATTTCGTTTACTGTGTACCCTAGGCAAATTAGCAATCTTTTTACAAATGCCAGGTGCTTTAGAAGAATGTCCTTGCTCTCTGCTTGAAGAAGGCAGCCGTCCAAGTAGGGATATATTTGAATTCCTTTTTGTCTGCAAAATGCAATTACTGGTGCCAGGCATTTTGTGAAGACCCTGGGCACAGTAGATAAGCCAAAGGGCAGTGCAGAGATTTGGTAATTTATTGAGCCTGCTATGAATCTGAGATATTTTCTGCAGGATTGTCTGATTGGTACATGCAGGTATACCTCCTTGAGGTCCAAAGTAGCTAGCCAAGCCTTCTTGCCCAGCATGGGCAGAAGTTGCTGTGGTGTTAACATTTGAATTTTGGAACATCCAGGAAAGTATTTAGGATTGACAGGTCCAGTATTGGTCTCGAGCCTTTGTCCTTTCTGGGTACTAAGAAAAGTCTTGAGTAAAATCCTTGTCCCTGTTCTTGCTGTGGAACTTTTTGAATAGCTCCCATGTCCATAAGAGCCGCAATCTGTTTTTGTGCCTCTGCCCATTGGTTTTGTGGCAGGTCTGGCATACCTTTTGGTTTTGGCAGCGTGTGGAAGTGGAACCTGTAACCCTGAGAAACAATATTCAGCACCCATTGGTCCTGGGTGATCATGTGCCAATTTTTTGAGAAAAGTGCTAGCTTTCCCTCTAGGGGTGCTGTCAACAGGTAAGTGCTTGGCATTTGCAGAGGGAAGTCATTGGGACTGTTTCCCATAAGGTTGTGATTTGTCTTCCCATCCTTTGGGGGCTGAAGCACCCCATTGCTTAAGTCTGTAGGAGCCTTGGGGCCGAGATCCGCCTCTTGGGCGTCTGTATCTGCCTCTTTGTGGCCTGTCTGACACTGGAAAGGACCAATTTTTTGAAGGCCAGTTTCTGTTAAATCTAGGTGGTTGAACCTGTAAGAAATCTTTCACTGTCTACATTGACTTTGCTTTATCCTCCATTTTCTTTAACACCTCTTCTGTCTTAACAGCAAACAAAGTATAATGCTGTAATGGAGCATCCAATAATTTTACTTTAACATGGTCAGGTAAACTTTGTTCTTTCAACCAAGCATGTCTTCGAATAACAGAGCCTGTAACTGCGGCTCTACAAGAAGCATCTAATGAATCAAAACCACATTGCAGAGTATGCTTTCCCACTTGTTCAACTGCATGCAATAAATCCTGCATTTCCTTACTGTCAGGACTTTCTGTATTTGAGACCATTTTCTGTTTTAACAATGACATGAGGTACTGTTGATATTTAAGCATGTGAAACTGACAGTTTAAAGCTCTTACAGCTAAAGTAGCAGAAGTGTAAACTTTTTTCCCCCATCTGTCCAGAGCTCTGGAATCCCTATCTGAGGGGACAGGATTTTTGGCAGTGGAAGCCTTAACCCCTTTAGGACCCTGAGAAATTGTTTCTGGGTCTGCAGCGGGGTTTTTGTAAAGAAATTTGAGAGTCAGGGACCCTGTAGTACCTGTCTGGCTTGACTGGTGCAGGGGGTAAAGAATCAGGAGACAGACTGGATTCAGAAAAAACATCATCAACAATATCAAGCACAGGGGGGACAGCCAGGGGCCTGTGCTGAGACAATAAAAGGAAATCTCAGAGCCTTTTCTTGGATTCTGAATAATCCTGGCTCTCCCAATGGAAATGCTCCCTCATGGTGTGCAGGGTTTCCCCCAAAAGAATAATCCTCAGGTGGTGAGGCTGAAGGTATGGACTCTTCTGCATCAGAGTCCTCATAGGGACAGAAGAGGAATCAGAAGAAATAGAAACCTGATCAGAGGAATCATAATCAGTGTCTTGCCTAGGCCTTTTGTCAGGAGGGGGATGGGAGCCCCTGATTAAAGTAATAAGGTCTTCGGCCATTTTAAGCATCTGTTTCTTTGGCATGGATGACTGTTCTGGAGAATGCTGTACTTGTTTCCGTGTCTTTAATGGTGTTTTTGACTTTGCCTTTGCTGCTGTAGTGGGCTTAACTGTAAGCTGTGAAGGTCTGAAAACACCCTCAGAAGCCGATGCCTGCTCAGCAGCTCCGGACCCATCTGAGGATATAGTTTCCGTAGGCCCAATACCTTGAGTTTCCACAGCCTCGGTGTCTCCACGTGACTGTCGGTTACAGCCTGTGGCTCTGAGGTAGTGGGTGTCAGGGGCTGCAAAAGCACCTCACTGAGAACCGGCGAACCAGCGACTGGCCTAGAAGAGGCTTCGTCACCGGTTCTGGACCTCGGATGCCTGTCCTTTTCTTTGTCTTTGCGTTTTTTATAAATTCCGGTCGTCGGTTGTTCCAATGGCATGATGTAATTAAACCTTCGGCCAAAATAATGTAAAGCAAAATCAAACCGAAGTTTAATAGTGCATTTATTGAATCTAGCACAAAACCGACAACTAGTAATGTCGTGGTCAGGGCCTAGGCAAGGAATACAGTAAGAGTGAAAGTCCTTATGAGGTATTTGCTTCCCACAAGAAATACAATTATTAACTTTTACTGACATCGGTCTGGAGCAAGAAAAAGTTTCCCCAACGGGGTACTTAGCTTTATTGAAGACTTCGGTTCTGAAACTCAATTTTGAAAATCTCAGGAGTCGGCTGACCGGCACTTGCGAACTGCTTTTGCTTCGGGCACCGCACGGCAAGAAAGACTGAAGAAAATGGCGTTGGTTGCAACTTTTATACTCCTGGTGCACTGACGTCAGGGAAGAGTTGACAGCAACCAACGCCGGACCAAGACTTTGGAACTCGGGCCGACTGCGGGTTGCCTGCCAGCAGGATAACCCAAGTGTAATGACTGCAACAGTGAAACATGAACATCTGACTGAAAAACTTTAAAGTAGAAACAATATATAAACTTTCAAAAATGACTCACTTAGCTGAGAGAGAGTGGCTTGACACGGCTGTACAGCAATGCGGCAAACGAGATCTGAGGCAACAGGGAGCAGAGCATTCTGGGTAGGACCTTGGCTTGAGAGTTTTTGGCTGACGCGAGCTTCATATATGGCCGGCTTGGTTCCAAGGACAGAACCGATAACCCATCAGTAAGGAATGAATGAAGATTAGCAACATCAGATCATATATTCCCAGTTACCTCTTTCTTCCCCATCACACCTCCAACATTTGCCATCTACCTGAGGAAAAAATCTTTGCAGTTTGCTTGGGGTATAAACGTATCTATGCAAACACTTCCAGGCAAAAATCCTAGATCTTCTACATTTTGTTGCATATTTGGAAACCATGCCATTCAGCAACAGTGTTTTACTGACATTACCACTGCAGCTATGTTGTCTCTATGCTACTATGCTGTACTAAAAAAAGAAGTTATGTCCTTACCATAACGTTCCATGTAGAGTGTTCATCTCGCCTTTGTTCTTACACACGGATTCGGAGCCGATCCTCGGCTCCGAGTCGGCTGAATTGCAAAGCTCTGAATCTCAGAGAAGCTCGAGACCAGCCCATATCCCACAATCCTCCCTGCCATTACTCAGATCTAGTTTGCAAGCAAACCAGACGAAAGGATCCAACACCGCGGTGCTAGAAGCATACACTCTCTTCAGCCATTCAGAGACACTTTCTCACCATAGCAATAACTAATGGTCTAAGCATATATCCCATGACACACGGGACCATATACCCCGCAAAGGGTCAAGACACGTCGATCAGACTCTAATCCTACCAGTTCTTCCAAACACATGGGGGGGGGGGGAAATGTAAGAACAAAGGCGAGATGAACACTCTACATGGAACATTATGGTAAGGACATAACTTCTTTATGTAAGAGTGTTCAATCTGCGTTGTTCTTACACGGTAGCATCCTAGCTCCGTGACCCCGAGTGACTCATGGAAGAACGTTCCTAAGCACAGTGGAACCAAATGATGTCCTATCCTTGGAGACCTTGTCCACTCTATAATGAGTGATGAAAGTATGTGGTTTAGACCACGTGGCTGCTGCACAAATAGTGTCCAAAGGCAAGCGAGCCACATGAGCTAAGGAGGTGGAAATGGATCTGGTAGAATGGGCCTTAGGTTTGTTTGGTAAGGATTGGTTTGATTTAGAGTATACAAATGTTATACAGTCAGCAAGCCATTTAGATAGTGTACGTTTAGTAATTGCCATGCCCTTTTTATTGTCTGCAAAAGCGACGAAGAGTTGATCCATTTTTCTGAAAGCTTTGGTCCTGTCTAAATAGAATCTTAGCTGCCTGTGGACATCCAACTTGTGCAACATATACTCCAGTTTGTTAGTATGGTTTTTGAAAAAGGTAGGGAGTTCTATAGACTGGTTAATATTCATAACTGAACATACTTTTGGAAGGAAAGATGGATTTATGCTAAAGAAACCCTGTCTAGGTGGAATATCAGGTAAGGTGGTCTGACCGATAATGCCTGCAGCTCTGAGACTCTACGAGCTGATGTCACGGCGACGAGAAACAGCGTCTTCCACGACAAGAACTTTAGGAGGCTTGACGAAGCAGGTTCAAAAGGTGGCAACATGAGTTGCAACAATAGCAAATTCAGGCTCCATGGAAAGAAAGGTTTTCTGACAGGCGGTCTAAGATGGAAGGTTCCTTTCAAAAAGGCTTTACAAAGCCTGTGAGACATAATGGAAGAACCTCCCTCACCAATATGGAAGTTTGATATGGCCGCCAACTGTACTCTTAGAGTGGAAGTAGAAGCTCCTTCGTGAAAAAGGATGGATAAGAATTCTAAAATTTTATGTAAAGGAGCTACCAAGGGATCTAAGTTTTGACTAGATGCCCAATATACAAAGCGTTTCCACTTACTCGTATAGAGCTTAGTAGTAGAGGCTTTATGAGAAGCAACTAGGATGTGTTGAACTGACGGAGGGAGTAGATGAGACCTGGCTAGGCAGGGAAGCGGAGCAGCCAAGCTGCTAGTTTGAGGGACTGTAGAGACGGGTGAGGAACTCCCGACGAGTGTGTCAGCAGGTCCAGAATCCACGGTTCCTCTATTTGATGAGCTCGTAGAAAGGGAAACCATATTTGACGAGGCCAGAATGGGGCTATGAGTATTATAGTCCTTTCCAGGCTCCTGGCTTTCTGTAGAAATCTGGGAATCTTGAGATTTGTCACCACATATGGCAGGAACCAACCTATTGTCAGGGATATACTTAATTGCAACTGGAAAATTCTTTTGGCTAATGACACTTTAAGGTCAATACTAGGCCCTCAATGTCAAATGTCATACAAAAGAGGCAAGAATTTGGGAGGGCTATTTTCACATTACAAAAACAGAGAAGGGGGAGGTGCGATATATCATCAGACCACTATCAGTGGTGATAAACTAATTGGTACTTTTCCATGTGGTCACTGCTGCTCCTGTTTACAAGTTAGTACACTAAAATAATTCACCAGTGCCAACACCAATCGGGTATTTAAAACCAGGGTGTTTGGTAATTGCAGCAGTACATGGGTTATTTACTTAGCTACCTGCCAATGTAAAGCTTTTTATGTTGGTCAAACCTCTAGGTCTCTTAGAATAAGGATGACGGAACATCATAGTGACATGAGGAACAAAAAAGAAACAAATGCTTAATACAGACACACGATACAACATCCCGATGCCCAATTTATGTTCATGATCATTGACAAAATTCAGGGAGATAGGAACAACCAACAGGGTTGGCACACCATTTTAAACCACAAGGAACAATATTGGATAACCAACCTTGGATGTTTATTCCCCCCAGGTCTGAATGACCATCTGTGAGTTTCACTGAACACTGGATGATTTCATAATCATGGTTACAACAACAAACATTCATATAGATCAAGAATTAGTACAAACCATTCAATGGTGGTTAGGCCTACCAACGCTCATATTATACTCTATAAAGCATGATAAAAAATTGTTCAGGATGCGAATATGTATATGTATGGTTTGGTATTCGTATCTGGTATGTTGGCGTTAAACATGGAGTATTGTACAATTACAATGTTGAACTTGTATTATCTACAAGCATATTATTTCAATTTATTATAATCTATAATATAGCTGAGAATGAGGCCACTGTACTCTTTTTGCCTTATTTTGTAATATATTATATGATCAGTACTTGGTTCATTATTATTCAGTTCTTTTGAACTTGTGGTTATCACCCTTCAAAATATATATATACTAGTGGTATATATTTTCTGCTTTTTTACACTATGATATGCATTCACAAATAGTGACTATGGTATTGGTCTATTACCTTGTAATATGTATGTCATATAATGGCTTACTTCCAGACCTTTGATTTTTATCTTTAAAAATATGACAATATCTACACCTCTGGCATTTTTATGTCACTGGTCATATGCTTTAATCAAGAATGGAACATGCACTTTGTTACTCCAGCCACTGGGTGGTGCTGTAATATTGCTTCCAGGTAATCAGAGACTAGTATAAATGCAGGCTGCTTCATTTCATTCAAAAAAACTTTATTGTATTCATTGATAAAGGCTGAATAGCCGAAACCGGTCTGGATTTGAAGGAATTATAAATAAATAATCATTATTTCTTCATTAGTGCGTGTCCACTATCGTTTTTTGCTGGTCGTTAGGCTTGCCACCCCTCCGTTTTTTTTCCGGACTATCAGGAAATCAAACTGATTCTCCGGTAGTCCGGAAAACACTGTACAAACTCCGGTATTCTGTTTCAAAAAGGAAACAGACTATCGGAGTTTAATGTTGATTTACTATGCTTTTTACAGAAAAGCATAGTAAATCAGCCAAAAGCAGGCGGGAATGAAAAAAGAGGGCGTTCCCGTTGAGTGATGCTGTTGTGACATCACAAAATAGGAGGTATGTTGGCGGGAGAGGGGGTTGGGGTGGGCGGGGTTACTGGTGACGCGAGGGGCGCGGCTTTGCTCCGGTTTTAGCCGTGAAGGAAGGTGGCAACCCTACTGGTCGTTGGTGGTTTACATTGTTGACTTGACCCTGCATGCCATCCTTGCGGAGCGTATGGTTGTTTGCTAACCATTCCCTCCCCAGGAAACCATAATCCTAGGTGATTTTAATATTAACTGGCTATCTTGTAGTAACAATCATCTGGTCCAGCAACTAAACATTCATGGTTTCTCTCAACTAATACAGTCACCTACCCAGATAAATAAAAACTCTAACAAACATACTACTCTTAACTGGATATAGTCAATAAAGACCCTCACTCATACTTAGCTGGCTGTTTACCAGACAGCCTCAGTGACCACACTCCAATATTCCTTCTGAGACACCACTTAAATTGTGCTAAACCCATTACCTATAGGCAAATCCAAAATAGGGTAAACTTTAACCCTCTCTCCTTTATCTCATCCCTTCAAAAATGCGACTGGACACCACTAAAGTACCTCAATCTAGATGAAGCCATTCACTTCTTCAATAGCACCTTCCTAAACATCCTAAACACACATGTCCCCATAATAAAATGCCAGAATCAAAACACAGTACTCCCCTTGGCTACAAAAAAGCACCAGGACAATAGTGAAAATTAGAGATAAGGCCTGGGAGCACTGGCGCTTAACAACCCCCCCCCCCCTCTAGAGAGTCATTCCTAGAGTTGCGCAACAAGGTCAAAAAGCAAATAAAATAAGATAAAACCCAATATTATCAGTCTGCCATAAACTCCTCCCATCACAACCCTAATAAACTCCATTCTCCACCCAGGTAAAGTAGGCACCTCCTACCTACCACTCCATCTTCCTCCAGCAGTATTGCTGACTCATTCAATAAACACTTTACTGAAACCATTCCATCCTTGATTAACAACACAATCTTCTACCCACCCTCCCTACATCAAAACCAAATACTCTGCCTACAGTCTTTTCTTTTGCATCAGTGCCTACCTCCTATATAAAAAACTTCTATTGAAACTTAAGCCTACAAAATTTGCAGCTGACAATCTCCCCTCTGAATACCTAAAAATAGCAGCAGAAGCCCTAGCTTATCCAGCCTCTATCTTAATCGGTCCTTATCAGAAAGCTATGTCCCCACACTGTGGAAAATATCCCACATCATTCCCCTCCATAAAGGTGGCTCCTCCACTGAGCTTTCCAATTACCTCCCCATACCCATCCTTTCTCCACTTTCCAAGATACTTGAGAAATGCATCCATTCTCGCGTCTTAGACTACCTCTTAGTTAATAACCTACTCTCCAGCACCCAGCATGGCTTCAGGCCATACCACAGCACTACTACCGCCTTGCTCTATTTCACTAATGCTATCCATCATAAAAATAATGACCTGTTCTCCTCTGCTGTATTTCTGGATCTATCCAAGGCTTCTGACACGGTCTCACACAAACTACTAATCTCTGTTCTCACTAATCTATCCTTTTCCCAAACAGCTATTGATTGGTTTCACAGCTATCTAACTGGCCACCAACAATCAGTTGTCTGGCATAATGACCTATCTCCTCGACTTCCTGTAACACTCTGTGTTCCCCAAGGCTCCATCCTTGGTCCCCTACTATTCTCATTCTTCACCAATGATCTAGTCAAAGCCAGCAAGCATGCTTCTCTTATACAGTATGCAGATGACTCCATCCTCATCTGCTCAGCCCCAACTATACCTGAACTTCACAAGATCACACAGGAAGCCTTTTCATCTGTAGAAAACTGGCTATCTAATGCCCAGTTATTACTCAACTTGAGCAAGAGTAAACTCCTTATCTTCCAACCCACTAAATCTAACCCAATTATCCCCCACTTTAACATTCTAGCCAAAGACAGTACCACCATCTCCACAACAGAACACACCAAACTACTTGGTGTTGAGATTGCTAATCTCAGATTTGACACACACATGTCTCTTACCATAAAAATGGCTCACAAAAAATAGGTGCATTGTACAGAAACAAACAATTCCTCACCAAAACAGCCAGAATGTCTGCTGCCAATTCCCACCTAATCTCCACTTTACTCTATGCCTCTCCTGTACTTACCTACCTTAGACAAACAGACCTAAACAAGCTCAAGGCTTGCTACAATAAAATTGCTAAGTTTTCCACTGGTGCATCTTATCACAGCCACCACTGTATCTCACTTAGAGAACTTGACTGGCTTGAACACCTTCAACTTCTTCACCTGAATTAACTCTCCCTTGCTCACAAGTTAGTAAACCATCCTCAAAGTCCCATCCCTTCAAAACCTTATCCAGCCCTACTGCTCCACTAGACCTCTACGCTCCAGCAGCAAAAATCTACTTCTAGTGACCAAACCCAATAACTCAGCAGGAGAAGCACTATTCTCCAGCATCATATCCAGATTATGGAACAATCTACCCCCTTATAACCACACTACCTTCTTCCAATCACTTCAAGACTGCACAAAAACTCACTTAAAAAGTCTCTGGTTATGCCCATGCACCAATCCTGACTAGTAACCCTCCTTTTACCTACCCTTCCTCTCCCCTCCCCTAGTCACCATGCTTCACACTGTCTGATCATTGCATTCCTTCCCCTGCAGGCTCTGGCTCACCCTTTACCCTCCCCTTCCCTCCTCATTTAATCTCTTAAACCTGTTATAACATGCTTAACTACATCACGTCATCTCAACTCCAAATACATATTCAAATGACACACCAAGCTTCCTCTCACTATCATGTATACTACTCACTCAGTCTCCTCTCTTACTGCTCTGTCTTCCCCTTCCATCCCATTAGCCCTTCTAGCTTGTTCCACCTTCATGTGGAGCTTCTGCTTTATATATGCTCGAGTTTAGTGCAACATTTGTATATAAGATTTAGGTATAGGAGTTTAGAATAGTATATGTTTGAGCTTAGTACTATCTTTATATATATCCTACCTTTATTCCTAGCCTTTAGCTAGATATTGGTATATCTGCTCATTACTACGTTTCATATTGTATGTATAGCTAACGTTTGCTGCAGTATGTATTATTTGCTATTGTATGTATATTCAATTGTTCTTCATGTACTCTGCTGCTCATTTATTGTACTGTGGAGCTTTTCTCCCCGGGCCTCCACTGAAAAAGGACCTGTGTCCAGTTGGAATTTCCTGGTAAACAAATGTAAATAAATAAAAACGTCCTCCCATAGTTTCTTTGTGAATTGCATATCTAATCTCTTTTCCCAAACTTTTCTGACCTTTTCTGATTGCTTCCTGTAGTTATTGTGCAATATTTTATATGCCCTACAAATTATTTATTTTTTAATAGTAGCTTCTATTCTAGATTCAATTAAAAACACAGTTAGTGTGGGTCTTTCATTTAGGATTCACCTATCCTTTTCTCTTTGTCTATACTCTGATATCAATCTGTGATATGGAAGGCAATCACTAGCCAGCAATCCAAATGTCTTTTTGGCCTCTTCCCATTCTATTACGCTTCCTTCTCTAATATTTGTTCCCAATACCTTGTTTCATTTGCCATCTTCCTCCTTTAAATTTCAGCCCCCTCTTGTCTATTCTCTGTAACCCTAATTGCAGTCATCCCTTTCAGAAGAATCTTCTTTCTCCATTCCCATGTTGGCTTAGTTCTTAGTATACTTTCTGCTACTTTATGAATATAATATTCTGTTTGACTGTTATTATTCTCCTAAAGGATATGTGTGCAAAATCCCATTACTCATTTCTTGAATTACCCCTCACTTAATCATCATCCCCTCAACTTTGAAATATAGCTCTCTGCTTGTGTTATGTATAAGAGCCTTAACTTTGTAGTTCTTTGTTGATAAAAAGATCTGTGTATAAAACTAAAGAGGCTAAAAACATTTGTACTACTTGTATCTTGCTATCCATAGCCATAGGCAAGAGCTTCCAGTTTCTCAGTTTAGTATCTTTTATTTAGTCTCTTCCCGCATATCCTTAGCTGCCATAACCAATGACGTGGGTGTGGTATATTGAAGATTTACCCACAGTTGGTGTGGTTTAATCAAGCGGGTGAAGCCTGAGTGATTAAACAAAGCCAACCATGGGTAAATCTTCAATATACCACACCCAGGAGTCAGTTATTGCTATTATACAATGACATTATTTAAGAAAAAAATTATGTTCTTTTCTTAAATAATGCCTTTATATAATGGTGCCATGGTGATCTTCCACGTTGTTTCCTGATTCCACTGCTTTGTTGATGTACTGCACATGTGTATGGGACTTCCGTTCCCACATTTACACAGTACATCAATGCTTTGTAAAGCAAGCAATGGAGATAGGAAGATGCTTATTTTTATTTTATTTATTTATTTGGAAAAGAAAAGAAAGCTGTAACCTCGGGACAGTTTAGAGATACAAGAGATGGGGAAAATATAAGGAAAATCAAGCATGTTTCTTTAGTTTTGCAGTATGAACCTGACTTTTCTTGCATTTTGAACCTGACTTTTCTTGCATTTTCTTTGCTCTCATAAGTACTTCTCCACCTCTTATTCTTTCAGAAAGATTTTGCAGTTTAAACCTTTGCTCTAGACGATTGTCACTGTTGTAGTGACACCCCAACCCCATATGCAAAAGTGGGAAAAGGGGTTGAGGATGGATGGATGGATTTGCATTGTCTGAAGGAAAAAGTCTGAAACTGAAATGCTTGTCATTATCTAGTGACTTCATTCCACTGTGATTTGTCAGAAAACCACAAATTTGATGAGCAACAAAGTCACTAAATAATGACACGCATTTCAGTTTTAGACTTTTTTTCCCTCAGACTAATGCGTGTCTACACATACCAATAGATAAAAAAAGGCTGGCTGCTCAATGATACTTTAGCGGCCAGACTTTTACTGTTGGTCATCATCATCAACTTTCGGCTGTTCCCGTTAGGGGTCGCCACAGTGGATCACCCGTTTCCATTTCTTCCTGTCCTCTGCATCTTGCTCTGTCACACCAACCACCTTCATGTCCTCTCTCACCACATCCATAAACCTTATCTTAGGCCTTCCTCTTTTCCTGTTACCTGGGAGCTTCATCCTTAGCATCTTTTTCCCAATATACTCAGCATCCCTCCTCAGCACATGCCCAAACCAACGTAAGCTTGCCTCTCTGGCTTTGTTTCCAAACCTTCCAACTTGGGCTGACCCTCTAATATACTTATTCTAATCCTGTCCACCCTTGTCACACCCAGTGCAAATCTTAACATCTTTAACTCTGCCACATCCAGCTCAAACTCCTGCCTTTTTGTCAATGCCACTGTCTCCAACCCATATAACATAGCTGGTCTCACTACCCTCTTGCAGACCTTCCCTTTCACTCTTACAGGTATTTGTCTGTCACAAATCACTCCCGACATTCTTCTCCATCCACTCCATCCTGCCTGTACTCTCTTCTTCACCTCTCTTCCACACTCACCATTACTCTGAACTATTGACCCCAAGTATTTAAACTCATCTACCTTCGCCACCTCTACTCCTTGCATCCTCACCATTCCTCTAACCTCCCTCTTACTCACACACAAATATTCTGACTTAGTCCTGCTGACCTTCATTCCTGTTGTCTCTAGAGCATATCTCCATCTCTCCAGGGTCTCCTCCACCTGTTCCCTACTCCCACTACAGATCACAATGTTATCTGCAAACATCATAGTCCACGGGGACTCCTGTCTGATCTTGTCTGTCAACCTGTCCATCAACAATGAACATGCTGGTTGGGCTGCCAATCAGCGTGTTCATGTTTGAATGTTAATGGACAGTCATTGTATAATCCTTTTTAATCCATACTTCTAAATTAATTGTATCATATCCCCACAACCATTGGGTATGGCTAAATCAATTCATGTGTCGGTACATAGTTTATAGCTATAACCTTTGTTTTATCTTCATTAATTTTATATCCCAAAACTGTGCCAGAATATTCCACAGCACTGCAATGTCTTTTTCTGGTTCCATCAGGTACAAAATAATATAATCTGCAGATAAAGTCAACTTTCCTTAAACACCATACCAGTTACATCCTTGGAAGTTCTAAATCCTTTATTTTCTTTGCCAGTGGTTCTAAATATAGTGCAGATAACCAAGGGGAAAGAGAACATCTCTGCCTGGTTCCTTTTCTAAGGCACAATTCACCAAAGAGGAACCCTACCACTTTGATTTTTGCCTCCGATCCCTCATTTATTCTTCTAACTAACCTTATGATTGTATCAGGAAATGCAAATGCTTCCATTGCCTTACTTATAAAATCCCAGCTTACTCTTTTGAATGCTTTCTCTGCATCAAGACCCACCAATAACAGTGGTATTTTCTTACATTCTGCTTTTCTATGGATCATCATTGTCCTAATGATGTTGTCAAATGTTTTGCCTCACCTCCACAAAACAATGTAGTTCCATAGCTATAAAGCTCCAAGTCTTGTTGCTTTATTGTTTTCCATTTAGAATGTCTTGTAAAATCTCAGTATATTGCAGGCATTCAACCACTATATCAATCATGTTGTTTTTGGATTCAGCAAATGCAGGCAAATGAGCATACTGGATCAGCAATGTTAATGAATATGCTAGACTTCACTTTTGCTCTTAACACGTAAATGCAAAAAATGTCTATTTTGTCAACACTGGGGTCCAGGTATACATGTCCTTTTTGTTACAGTCCCTTAAAAGATAAAAGCAGAGCATTGCCTTGCTGTTAGCGATGATTATTGCTTCATTGTACTGCGCATTGTCATTTATAGCCCCGGTCTTTTTTTCTCAATTAATATCAACTCTGATGTCTGTAAGGTCAAAGCAGTACATCTTTATAGTATATTGAAACCCTTTTTACCCCATTTCAAAAGTCATAAAAGTCATAAGCACTTGTTTTGGTCATGTGTGTAGCCGAAATAGTTTCATTATTAACATAGTCATTATCATGCACTAAATTTAGCATACATTTGCCACTTTAACTCTTTAATTTCTAACAATGTTTCTTTATCACCTCCTCTTAAATCCATATCAATACTGTCCAATAAAAAATAAAAACTTTTTAAAGTTAATTGAAGTGACAAATTTTGTTGAATACCTAAATACAGCCAGGACTGAATAATGCAATTAATTCTAACTGTATTTTAAAATCAAGAAAATTGAAACATTAATATTATTGGTTATTTTCAATCATGTGGTATATTTTAATGTTATTTATACAGTTTAATGTAATATATCTTAGTGTAATTAAGTGTTTCAATTGGTGAAAGACAAAAATGCTTACTGGTTTGTGTTAAATAAAGTCTCCATTCTTTATTAAGCTGTTTTTAATTTGATAAGTTTTTATCTTAGCTAGCATATTACCCAGAATGTAATTATACTGAATCCCCACCACATGCAGCAACACTCTTGACAGCAACGTATAAAATCAGTAGATTGCCTAGGGTTGAAATTTAAAAGAGTCTGTGGTAAGATAGGAGACCAGGATGTGTAGATCCTGCTTGTCGTAAAGAAATGCTTTTACCAAGCACAGTTCTTGTTTCTGGTTCAAACAGGTGTGACAATGACTAAGCAAGCAAAGGGAAAAAGGAAAGTCTCAACTAGAAGCCCCAAATAATCACATTTGTGGATCATGTTATATTTCACATGGGGGTATTGACCTTCCATGGAGCATATTTTTTAGAGTAGCAAATAGCAAAACTTTTTTTTATATATAAAATTAAAGTTGAGCAGCTTGTACTGCAGAATGATATTGGCAGTTTGGCTGGACATTGAAAGAATGTCACTGGCAGAACAGAAATGTATCACAATATCAGATAAGGATATGGTTTTCCAACGTTAGAAGGTCGAGGAAAATATGAATAGGTGGGACACTAATTCAGAGCCTTGTAGAATCTTTGAAGTGTAGATAGATGCAAGAGTTGTGTTGGTATGCAGATCTAATTTGGTAGTGGAGTAGGTGTGACATAATGGTTAATGTCTTTACTTCATAGACACAAAGTACAGGGTTTGATTCTGGCATCAGGTTCTTCACTGTTCTTAAAATGTCCCTTCAGGGCAGCTAGCCTAGTATTCACCCATGAACCTATAGATACACTAAACACCATGGGGCCACTGTCTGCCTACAACCTTTCAACCTTTCTGCTGCCAGCCTTCTACCATTTAGCACTTTGAGGGAATGTAGGAATGGTCTCATGCTCAGTGATATCCCAGGTTACCAGACACACAATCCACATGTGAGAAGTGCAGATATATACTTAAACTGGAGGCAGACATCTCATGCCCATCTTTATATCCAGGTGGCCAGTGCTCAGTACACATCATCACCAAGAGCACCAAACCTAATAATACTTAAGTACTACAAAAATCCTTCCCAAAGCCTCCAATGCTTCCAAACAACATAATACTGTGCCTAGACCTCAGCAGCATAATCACACCTCACCATCCCCCCCAAAAATACTACTATAACTACTACCTCAAGCAAGGGTCACCAGAATGGTACACAAAAGCCCCTAAGGCAGCCAGAACATATTGTTATAAATGAGAACATCCTTGTTATAGGGGACTCAATATTTAAGCACACTGATGCACCACATACCAAGTTTTGCAAAGATAGACTGATGATAGTTGTCTCTCGGATACCAGAATTTGTAGCATCACTAATGCTCTTAGATACCTACACCCCAAACATGCATACAACCTGATTATTGCACATGCAGGAGGAATTCACCCTTGGAAGATATGAAGGGCATGGTGGAGCTCTTCTAGTATATTTTGGAGGCTGTGAAGTAGCTGGTTTTAAGCAGTATACTGCCATCACAGAGAATGATGCTGCAATATAAGCGTAGCATGATTGACTTAACAACTGACTCACTAACTAGTTTTATTCTACCGGGTACTCAATGCTTATCATTTTGAAAGGTTGATGGTAGACGGTTCTTTCTGCTTTGCTAGGGATGGCCTGCACCTCTCCCATAAGGGCTTCCACATGTTGGCCATGACATTCTCTACCCCCATTGTGCCTTTCTTTTTGCCAGAGCCAGACATCCTTGCGTACCAGCCTAATAAAATCCAGTCAAGCCAATAATAAAGTGGCACTGCTCAGAGCTAGAAGACTAAGCAAACAGTTGCCTGCCCTAGAAGCCTTCATGACCTTTGAAGACATCCCCATTGGTATAGTAACAAAAGCATTGTTCCTGTCCAGTGACAGCACTACCTTTCTACCTGTGTTTTGTTCACTTTTAACATGTGCCTTTGTAAAAAAAAAAAAAAAAAAAAAAAAAAAAAACATTTTAATAATTGTTTTAAATAATGTTTTATTTATTTTATTTCTGAGAAAGGTCTATTAATAAAAAAATGAAAGCACTTAAATTAAGAGGCACCCTGTTTCCATTTTGCTTTTTTTGCTTTTCAGTAACTTTATCTCAGTAATTTCCTATCCCTACTTATTATGGCAGGCAACACTTGTCCACTCTTTTACGTAAGCCCTGTACAACGTGCAAAGTTACTGTTGCCAGATTTACTAGTAAAATAAGTCAGTGAAAGTGCTACTGTATACGTGTGCAGATTTTTTTTCTTCAGAACTGTTGCTAGGACAGACCTTCTCATCTGTTATTTTACTGCCAAGTACAAGGTCAGGGAAATACCAACAATTTCCTGGCATGTTCATAAACAAAAAATAATTATAAGTACTATATGCAATAAAAAAGTAATGTAGATTAGTTTATCATTTACTAACAGATTACAAATGTACCAAGATAAACAGATAGCTTTTAAATGAGGCGCAGCTAATGGACGAGTGGGAAGGATAGATAAATGAAGGAGGAAATAATTGCATCTACACCTCTGTGAAAAGTAAATCATAGAATACATTCTTTAGCATAGCCTAGGCAAAAACAAAGTAGGAGGGGGTAAGACATTTAGATGAGTGCAGATTTCTCATGGAACTTTTTTCACGATTTTTCTCTTTTTCTGGGGTTTGACTAGTCATGCATTTACTTCTAAGTTTTTAACAACACTTCATCTTCCCCTTTTGCATCATTCCCAGTTTCATGTCGTATGCTATATCTCTGGGCACCCTACATGTTGCTATCACTGAGTGGGTCTGCAGCCTGAAGTACCTCATGAAGCATGATAATCTGGTCATGCTGCCAGGACAGCTGTGTTTGTTGAGTTTAGGGGATGAGGGTCAAATGGTTAATCACTTTAAATGGTCCAAACAGAGGATTCCATCTAACTCTGAAATAATGTCAGCTTCACTTTGCTAGTAATTGTCAGCTAAATTAGTCAGAGGTTTTGACTATAGTTGCAATAGTAATGCACTTTATTATAATGCAGTTCCTAGTCCCATTTACTCTGATAGAATTACAGACTCATTTAATGGTAACCAAACTACTGAATTCATTACATGTGTGTTTGTATTCATCAGTGGAGCTCGAACACAAAGCAGTTGTGACTTTCATTTTTCATTTGAAAATTGTGATTTTTTTTTTCAACTTTGTCCTAAATCACTTAAGTCACAAGAAATGGTGTAGAGAGTCAAATTTTATTTATTTATTATATTTTACATTTGTTGACCAGGATAGTCCGACTGGATGTATGTCCATTTTCAGTGGAGGCCTGGAGAGAAAAGCTCCACATTAAGACAATTTACAAGACAGAAATCTTGTCCATATACAATACAGATAATGTCAGACAGGTAAAACTTTTCAAATACAGAATCATTTATATAGTACTGTTACAGTAACATACCAACATACCCGACTAAATAAGTTAAAAATTTTGAGTAAAAGGATTAATAAAACATTTTTTTATTTATTTTTTTTAGGGTAACATTGTTTATAAAGTTTACCAAACCTTAGGAGGTGAGCTACTACAGTAGGAATTAATAGAGAATATCAGAGCACCTGAAATAGCATGTTAAAGATAGATAGTAAAGAATGGTCCTGCTAGGGGAGAAAGTGTCAGTCAGGATTTGTGCATGGGCAGAGCCATTGGGCTTTAAGAAAGATTCTTAATTGCTTTTTGAAAAGTGGGGTAGAAGAAAGGGATGTTAGTTCAGTTGGAAGTGTTCCAAGACTTACCAATAGAGTTTGAGAACAAGCTATCTCCAGATTTGTTGTTGGACTTTAGGGTAGCTACTAGTACTTTATTAGCTGATCGAAGGGTTATTAGATTTTTATATGGGCAGATGAGGGTAGAGAGTATGGGCGTATCTGTGGGATGGTGTAAGATCTTGTGTATAGTAGTAAGTTGCTGGAAAAGAATCTGGCTTTGCAATTCCAGCCATCCTAGCAATTTAAGATTTTGGCAGTGGTGGGTTCGAAAAGGGGCACCAGTGGCAAATCTAGCTATGTTATTATAGGCTGTTTTCAACTTATGGAGATTATTTTTGGATAAATTGGTATAGATTGGGGATGCATAGAGAAGAATGGAGATTAAGTAAATTCGGGTAATAGCAGTCCTAGCTAGAGGTGTGAGATAGGGTTTAAGTTCATAGGTTGGTACTAGGCTATCGGCCCTAGGGCCTATACAAGCCTAGCCATAACAATTCCCTGGCTATTTCTTCCCACACTGTTTACTGTCTGTACAGGAAACCAAGTTTTTTTATTAACTGATTTAATAGTTAGGTTGATGTGTGTCAAAGTTTAGATTATGATCAATTGTTACACCTAAAAGTTTGCTGGCTGTGTCCGGAGTTATTACAGTACCATTATTAGATGCAATTGTGAAGTTGATAGCAGGAGACTTCTGAGTGGGAGAGAATAGAACCAATTTAGTTTTTTTGGGGGGTTAAGGAGGAGACAGCATTGATGGAACCAGTTTTCAACTAAGGTACATACTGCTTGGGTACTCGAATGAAGTTCAGCAGGCGAGGAGGCTAAACATATTAATGTCGAGTCGTTGGCATATTGCATGCAGGTGGTTTGTGGAAGGGAGATTTTCAGATCATTTATGAAAATAGTGAAGAGGAGGGGTCCCATAGTGAAGAGGAGGGGTCCCAGAATAGAGCTTTGTGAGGCTCCAAGAGTTATAGGGAGAAGAGTAGATAGTTTATTTTCCCAGAGGACTGCTTGTTGTCTATTTCCTATATAGAACTTGACCCAAATTAATTGTCTGGGTATCTAGTGAACGTGATTTGGGTGAGTTTAACAGTAATTGATGATTAACCATATCAAATGCTTTTGAGTGGTCAATTATGAGGGCTGAGGACAGTAAGCAGTTGTTACGACTTTTATTAATGCAGTCAGAAAAGGATAGTAGAGCAGTTGTAGTAATATGGAAAGGCCTAAAACCATGCTGGCACTCAACTAGCAGGTGGTTTTGGAGGAGATGATCAAGTAGCTGATGGTGAATACATCTCTCCATAATTTTTGCTAAGGGGGAAAGTAGGTCTATGGGGCAGAATTTGAGAGTTCGAGTTCCCACCCTTATACAGTGGGATAATATATGAAACTTTCCAGAGGGATGGGATGGAACTTTCTGTAATGGTTCTGTTAATTAAGATGGAAACAGGGTAGGCAAGCACTCCAGCTGCCATCTGAAGGTATTCAGCTGGGAGGAGGTCAGCTGATGGAGTGCATGGTTTAAACTTAAGACGTAGGGAGTGTACGAGAGATGTTGGGACAGGCTGTAGTTGTAATACTTGAGGAAGGGTGGTTGGCAAGGATGAGTCAGTGGTGGTAACAGGTGGTAAGGTATTTGCTAAAGATTGAACAGTTTCTGAAAAAAAATTGTTAAAAATATCAGCAATTTGGTTGGGAGAATTATGAGTCAAGTTAGAGGGGGTAGGTGTTTTGGCTTGTCCAGGATGGAATAATTTATTTAATCCTGACCAGAATTTTTGTGGGTTTAGATATTGGATTCTGTTGGAATTTAAGGTAATAGTTTTTTTATCGAGGAATATTGATTTTTTAGTGGCATTCCTGAGCTGTCTAAAGTTTAAATGATCAATAAGGTCTTTGGTACTTCTCCATATATTCCAGATTTTATTTCTCAGTCTCATTTTTTGCCTTGTGTCATTTGAGAGCCAGGGAGCAGGTTTGTTCCTAATTTTAATAGAACGGAAGGGGGCATGGTGCTCAAGGACTTTTAGGAATGTATTTTTAAAAAAAGAGACTGCTTCATTGAGAGGTAGATATTTTAGGGGTGACCAATTGCAGGCTTTTAGCTCTGCTTGAAAGTTACCTAGGTTCAGGTTCTTTTTGTTCCGGGTGGTTCTAAAGTTTAGTTGAGTGGGAATGGTGATCTTTTGTCTAGTTATAAAGGTAAGAGAGTGGTCACTAATATCATCAGGAAGTATACCTATTTTGTAAGATTGGGGGTTATTGTTGACTAGTATCCAGTCTACGGAAGTTTGTTTGTTGCCGAGTTTATGGGTTCTGGTAGGGTCGGTGATAGTTTGATAGAAGCCATAGAGATTAATGCGAGATGTAGGTTTGTCAGAAATACAACAGTTCCAGTCAATATTAAAGTCTCCAAGGAGAATGGTTTCTTGTGGGAATGATGTGGAAAGCCAGTTAAGGATATTTTCAAGAGTACTTATGTTGTTGCCTGGGGAGATGTAAGAGCAAATGATGTATATAGATTTATTAGCATTAATTTGGGGCTTAGATATTAAGATTTCAGCAGTGCCAGGTGAGTGGAGGTTGAGTGTTTAGTGAGGTTACCTGTAGTTCAGATTTAAACAATATTGCTACCACCCCACCCTTTTTGTTAGGACGGTCAATTCTAAGGATGTTATAACCTGGAGAGATGATATCATTGTCTTTAGTAACTGGTTTGAGCTAGGTTTCTGTGAGACATAGGATGTCAAAGGAATGTAAGTCAAGTAGGGCATGAAGTTGAGTAATTTTGTTATTTAAACTATGAATATTGAGGTGGGCAATGAGAAGAGAGTTCGAGGAAGAAGAGGGGGTATGGGAAATAGAGGTGAAGGAAGAATAGGAGTCAGGGAAGGTATTACCAGGCCCTGGGTTTGGGTGAATGTCGCCGTGTAGTAGTAGGTACTGAGGATTGTGTGGAAGTTTTGCTAGTTTACATAAAATAGGGTCTATTTTTCTGGTTTGGAAATATTTAATATGGCTTAATCTGTGAGACTGTGGGAGAAGGTAGGCTGATGAGGATGTAATGTTACTGTGGGTTTGTGAGACTGATAGATAGAAAGGGGAAGTTTGTTTAAAGGAGTGTTGAAATTGAAAGGAGCTTAGGAATTCATAGCCTGTGAGGCTATGAGATATAAATAGAGTGGAAAGAATTATGGACAAGAGGAGGACATTAGAGTTTTAGTAAGCCAGGGGTTGACATAATGAGAGGATGTGGGAATGTAAGTAATGAGAAAATAAGGGGTTACAGAAGGCAAATATGAGGTGGGTTTGTTTAATGAGGAAAGTATAGATAGTGGAAGGTGTGAGTAAATTAGTAACAGATGGTTAAGTATGTAACGAGATGTGTCAAGCTATTGGTTGATGTGGGGTGGGGGTGTGGCTTCTAGCAGTATAAGGATAGGTGCCCTGGGGTGTGTGGGAATTGGGGGTAGGGAGAGGAGTGAGCCAGCAGGGCGAACGGAGCGGGCATAAGCAGTAAGGTAAGTTCAACCAAAAGACAATCAGCTGTCTTTTGTGTTTGGCATAATACAGAAGTAACTAAAGTGAAAACTGGGGAGCAGAGTATATAAGCTTATCAGATATGTGTACATGATTTAGTAAAGCGAGACTGAGGCTCTCGTGCAGAGAGGGGGATTAGAATTGTACTGAAATGCCAAAGAATGGGTGTAGGACCTGAGAGATAGTTAGTTTTAATGCTAGAATATAGTGTAGGTAAAGACTGCCACCTAGTGGTCAGGGGAGTAATAGCAGCTGGGGGAGGTAGGCAAGAAGCTATTCCAAAGGGATAAGATATAGGATGAGGGGACAAAAGGGTGGAGGGAGGAAGTGGCTTTGGGTCTGCGGTAGGCTACTAAATCTCACACCAGAGGGTTAACAAGCAGTTATAGGCACTACAGAAAGGTAGTAAAAAGGTATTTTGCAACATACAAATACAAAAACTTTAGGAGTACAAGCTTTATGAAGCCAGGCACGGAGTCGGCTTCAGGGACGTCTTCAGGTTAGCAGGAGGTTATTCTTTAACTTTGCAGCAAGGAAGGAAACACCTGGATGCACTTAAATGTACAAAAACTTTAGGAGTATGATGGTGCTTTTCTGCATCAGGCTTTTTGATACCTCTGTAATTAAGCAGAAGTGGGTGGGGAGGTGTGCAGGTTCAAGGTGGGGGAAGGGATAGACACAAAGTAATGTAAGGTTGAGAGTCAGAAAAACTGGACTAAGCCAGCTGCTAAAAAGAAAACAGGAAAACCAAGCTAAGTTAACTGCAGGTTAGTGTGGTGCAGTATTTACCTAATAACTACAAATGTTATACTACTAATCTAGTACAGAGTGGTGAAAAGGACCACAACTTCTGCAGGGAAAAACAAAAGAAGTATGGGCTGCAGGTACATAGGTGAACTTTTTCCAAGAGAAAGTAGTTTTAAGTAATTGACCAAGGAGTACTATAGGAAGAAAGAAATGGGGGGGGGGACCAGTAGTGTGCACGCGTACAGTGAAAGGGGAAACAGTCTTCAGTTTGGAGGACAGATTAAATACAACTCACTAGTGTAGCTCAAAGCACTTTAGTGTTCCATCGACGCAGGGTTTCACAGTACAGGGCAACGAGACAGCCTTGGGTTGATTGGAGACTGGCCAAGACACAGGATGTAACTTTTGCTGAGGGGACTGGAAGTAAAAAGGAAAAGGAGGTAAACATTAGGTCTGAAGTTTTAAAACACTCTGATTACCAAGTAACTGAGATAGAGAATGCAAGGGTGGAGCAGCATACCTTGTAAGAAAAGTACAGTTTTGTACCTACCATAAATGTAGATGTTTGAGTGCTAATACAGCTGCAGTCATAACAGATGGGTTATCCTGCTGTCAGGTGGGTCCTCAGTCGGCCGAATTCCAAAGTCTAGGTCCGGCGTCGGTTGTCGTCGCTTCTTCCCTGACTTCAGTGCGGCAGGGGTATAAAAGAACCAGCCGACACCATTTTCTTCAGTTTTTCTTGCCCCAGATGTCAGGTGCCCCCAGAAGTAAGGCAAAACATAAACTTATGTAATAATGCATTGTAATATAATCAAAGAACAGCAGTTTGCAAGCAAATACACCATAAAAGAATACCCCAATCAGGTTGTATGAGGAGGTGTTTGTCATAAGGCCTGTCCCAAGAGGGGATGGAGGGAGGGAAACCTGGACTGCAGCTGTATTAGCACTCGAACATCTACATTTATGGTAGGTACAAAACTGTACTATGTTCATCGTGCATACAGCTGCAGTCATAACAGATGGGTAGAATCCCAAAGCTAAAAATGGGTGGCAGGCACTAAGTGGAACTAGGAGGAGCCAGGATGCCCTGCAAGACTGTTGTGGCAAAGCCCGCTCTAGATTTAGAGTATAGTGGAAGGTGATAGTGCTTGGAGAAAGTGTGCACAGAACTCCAAGTGGCTGCTTCCAAAATATCCTTGGTAGGAACCCCCCTGAGGAAAGCTGCAGAGGTAGCTGTGGCCCTTGTGGAGTGAGATCTGATGCTTGTAGTACAGTTTTTCCATGAAATGAGTAACAAAAGCGTATGCAGTGGGCTATCCATTTTGAGATTGTCTGTTTGGAAATAGCCTTTCCTTGAGCACCTGTAGCATAGGACACAAAGAGTTGCTCTGATTTTCTGAATGGCCTTGTCCTGTCCAAATAATAACAAAGTTGTCTGTGAATGTCCAAGGAATGCAGTAGTCTTTCCCCTTTGTTTTGTGGGTTAGGATAAAAGGTAGGTAAGTGGATAGTCTGATTCAAGGCTACACTGGATACTACCTTTGGCATAAAAGAAGGGTTGGTTCGTAAGGAAACTCTGTCCTGATGGAAAATGATGAAAGGTTGCACAGCCATGAGGGCTTGTAGTTCCGAAACCCTGCGTGCTGAGGTGATAGCCAGAAGGAAGGCTGTTTTCCATGACAAATATTGCAGTTCTGTTGAAGCAGCTGGCTCAAATGGAGGCAGGGTCAGTTTTTCTAAAATGAAGTTGAGGTCCCAAGCAGGTACTGGTGGTTTCCTTGGGGGTTTTTATATTCTTAGCCCCTCTGAGGAACTGTCTTAAGAGAGGATGAGAGAATAAAGGAGGATCAGTGTTGTATTGTGCAGAAATGGCTGAAGCATGGATTTTGATGGAGGAGAAGGAAAGTCCACTGTTTAACATCTCAGCTAGGTATTGTAATATTTGAGGTAAATTTAGTACCCAAGGATTCTGGCCCTTTTTCTGATTCCAGGCACAAAAACGTTTCCATTTGGCGGAGTAGGCTTTTCTAGTAGAAGGTCTTCTGGCCTCCAAGATGACATCCTGCACCTCCATGGAGAGGAGGGTCTGTTGGGAAATCAGGGAATCCTCAATGCGGCTAGATTGAGGGTTTTCAGCTGACTGTGAAGAGTTTTGAAGTTGTGCTGGGTCAACAGAAGAGGCACTAGAGGCAGGATCCATGGTGGGGAATGTGTCAGGCTCCTCAGGAGTGGATACCAGTGTTGTCTTGGCCAGTCTGGAGCAATGAGAATCATCTTTGGCCTCTCTGCTCTGGCTTTTAATAGAACTTTGGGCAGCAGAGGAAGAGGTGGAAAGGCATAGACTGTCAATGTTGTCCAATTGAAAGAAAGTGCGTCCACTTTCCAGGCCTGTGGATGATAGGTCCTTGAGCAAAATTTTTTCAGTTGGTAATTTCTGTGGCTAGCAAAGAGATCTATGTCTGGCCGTCCCCATGCCTGAATTATCTTTGCGAAAACTTGAGGATGCAACTTCCATTCGTGTGGATCTGTCATATTTCTGCTTAGATTGTCTGCCAGCGTGTTTTCCTTCCCTGGCAGGAATTGTGCTTGAAGTTGGATTTGCAATTCCAGGGCCGTGTTCCAAAGGGACATGGCTAGTCTGCACAGGGGGTATGAATGAGTTCCTCCCTGTTTGTTTATGTACCACATCACTGTGGTGTTGTCTGTCCTTATCAATAGCTGGCCTGGATGCAGTAGGTCTTTGAAGGCCATAATAGCATTTTGTACCGCTAGCATTTCTTTTTGATTGATGTGTAGCTGCTTCTCTTTTTGGGACCATTTGCCCTGAATGCACTGATCTGCCATGTGCGCCCCCCAGGCGTAGTCCGAGGCATCTGTTGTGACGATTTGATTTGCTTGAGGCATGCAGAAGTGGAGACCTATGTTTCTTTGGCATGCTTGAGCCCACCACAGAAATTCCTTTTGAAGACATGGAATGAGTGGTATAATTGTTTCCAAACTGTGGCTGTGTTGAGACCATATGTTTTTTAGGTACCACTGAAGTTTCCTCATATGCAGCTTTGTACATGGGATCAGCAGGATGCAAGATGCCATGAATCCCAGAGCCTGCAGGACTTTCCTTGAAGTCAGCCTGGTAAAGGTTGCCATTTTTCTGAAGTATTGAGATAGTTGCCCTTGCTTCTCTGGCGTGAGGTAGGCCATCTGGGTGTTTGTATTCAAGCTGGCACCCAGGAACATTATTGCTTGAGAGGGTATTAGTTTTGATTTCTTTTTGTTAACTGTGTATCCCAGAAAGTTCAACAATTTTATTACAAACGCCAGGTGTTTCAGAAGTATGTGCTTGCTGTCCGCTTGGATCAGGCAGTCGTCCAGATATGGGTATATTTGTATCCCTTGAAGTCTGCAGAAGGCAATTACTGATGCCAGGCATTTTGTAAACACTCTGGGAGCAGTAGATAAGCCAAAGGGCAATGCAGAGAATTGATAATGGGTTGAACCTGCAAGAAATCTGAGGTATCTTCTGCAATCTTGTCTGATAGGGACATGCAGGTATGCCTCCTTGAGGTCCAATGTTACCAGCCAAGACTCCTTGCCCAGCATGGGCAGAAGCTGCTGTAATGTGAGCATCTTGAATTTTGGTACGAGTAAATATGTGTTTAGGATGGATAGGTCCAAAATAGGTCTCCAATCTTTGTCCTTCCTTGGTACCAGGAATAGTCTGGAATAAAAACCTTGACCCTGTTCTTTTGCAGGTACCTCTTGAATAGCTTTGTGCCTCTGCCCTTTGACTTTGTGGCAGGTTTGGCATGCCTCTCATTTTTGGAAGGTTGTGAAAGTGGAATCTGTAGCCTCTGTCTATAATGTCCAGGATCCATTTGTCTTTTGTGACAATATGCCAATTTTTTGAAAATAATGCCAGTTTTCCGCCTAAAGGTGCTGCCATTAAAGCTTTGCTTGCATGCAAAGGGGAAAGTCATTGTGTCTGCTTTCTGAATGACTGTGATCTATCCTCTCCACCTCTTGGTGTAGGTGCTTGCCATTGTCTGGCTCTCCTTGAGATTGCCCTCTACCCCTCGGGCGCCTGTATCTACCTCTTTGAGGTCTGTCCGTGGCTGGAAAGGACCAATTTTTTGAAGGCCAGTTTCTGCTGAAACGTGGAGGTTGTACCTGTAGGAAATCTTTCACTGTTTGCATTGATCTTGCCTTTTCCTCCATTTTCTTTAGTACCTCCTCAGCTTTAACACCAAACAATACATCTTTTTGAAGAGGTGCATCTAGTAATTTAGCTTTGACATGATCTGGTAAGGTTTTCTCTTTGAGCCAAGCATGTCTACGTATGACAGACCCTGTAACAGCAGCTCTACATGAGGCCTCTAAAGCATCAAAACCACATTGCAAGGTATGTTTACCCACTTGCTCTGCACTATGCAACAAATCCTGCAACTCCTTTAAGTCTGTTTGTTCAGGTTGTGCCATTTTGCTTTTCAACTGAGATAACAAAAACTGTTGATACTTTAACATATGGAACTGACAGTTTAATGCCCTCTTGGTTAAAGTGGCCGAGTTGTATACCTTTTTCCCCCACCTTTCTAAAGCTCTGGAATCTCTCTCTGAAGGTAATGGGTTTTTGGCAGTAGAGGCCTTAATTCCCTTGGGACCCTGTGAAATAGTTTCTGGGTCAGCAGCATGGCTTTTGTATAGGAATTGGTGTGAATCAGGAACCCAGTAATACCTGTCAGGTTTAACAGGAGCTGGAGGTAAAGAATCTGGGTTGAGGCTGGCTTCTGTGTACACATCATCTAAAATATCCAAGACAGGAGGGATAGCCAGAGGCCTGTGCTAAGGAAGCAAGAGAAAATCCCTGAGCCTTTTCTTGGAATCTGAGTAATCTTGGCCTTCCCAGCGAAAGTGTTCCCTCAAGGTATGTAAGGTTTCCCCAAAAGAATAGTCCTCAGGGGGGGAGACCGAGGGAATGGACTCCTCAGCATCAGAATCTTCAAAAGGGGAATATGAATATTCTTGGTCCTCAGAATGTTCTGAGGTAATAGAAGCTTGGTCTGAGGAAGGGTAGTCTTCCTCCAATCTGGGCCTTTTGCCCGAGGGGGGTTGAGAACCCCTTATAAGAGTAATCAAATCCTCAGCCATTTTGAGCATCTGTTTTTTAGGCATGGGGCCTTGAGAGGGGCTCTGTGGAGCTTGTCTTTTAGTTTTCATGGCTGCTTTAGATTTTGTGAAAGCCTTAATGGAAAAAGAGGAAGGCCTGAAGACACCTTGAGAGGTGGCAGGCCTGTCTAAACTCTGAGTTTCCCCGCCAAGAGTGGCGTCGGTATCTGTAGTCGGAGTGGGGGCCGAGGAGCCTGCGACCTCGGGCACAGAAGACACCGCTAAAGAAGCGTCATCGGTACTCAGGGGCTGCATAAGCGCCTCGCTGAGAACCAGAGCACATGTAGCCAGCTTTAGCGTGGTGTCGGTAGAAGTCACGGACCTCGTATGTCGGTCCTTATCTTTGCGTCTTTTACTCAAAACTGGAGTCGGAGTATCCGACGACATAATGTAATTAAATTTTTTACCAAAATAGTGTTGTGTGAACTCCGCCCGACACTTAATAGTGCGTTTGTTGAATCTAGCACAAAAACGACAGGCCGAGACGTCGTGGTCTGGGCCTAAAGAAGGAATGCAGAAGGAATGGAAATCCTTATGCGGTATTTGCTTCCCACATGAAATGCAATTATTAACTTTGTCTGACATCGGTCTGAGGCAAGAAAAGTTTCCCCAACGGGGTACTTAGCTTTCAAGAAGTCTTCGGTTGCAAAATTTTCGTAATTTCAGGAGCTGGCCGACCGGCACTTGCGAACTGCTTCTGCTTCGGGCACCACGCGGCAAAAAACACTGAAGAAAATGGCGTCGGCTGGTTCTTTTATACCTCTGCCGCACTGATGTCAGGGAAGAAGCGACGACAACCGATGCCAGACCTAGACTTTGGAATTCGGCCGACCGAGGACCCGCCTGACGGCAGGATAACCCATCTGTTATGACTGCAGCTGTATGCATGATGAACATCAGCACAATTCTATGAACAACACAAAATGCAAGGATAGCAGTGAGAAAATTATTTTTTATTTAGTTGACATTTGTTTACTGGGAATGTCCAACTGGGTCATGAGGTACCCATTTTCATCAGAGGCCTGGAGAGAAATGCTCAAGATACATATGATTAACATAATGAAAAACTACACAGACATAATAAATTCAAAACATTCAAGCACAAAATTTGAAAACCTACACATTGGTTTGTCAGAATAAAAACTCAACAGACAAAGTCATAATGTTTAAGCACAAATTATATGGAAAGCCTGATAATAGGAAGATACAGCATTATTTACATAACAGTTGATAATCATAACAATTATTACTATTCTAGAAGTCATGAAATATGGTAACAGATATTGGTGAAGGCATAGGATAGTACGATTAAAGAAGGGTACGGTATGATAGAGGGGATAATAGGAACAGATCTGGAAAAGGTACAGTATGCCTGTAACCTCAGGGGAGTTTGTGTAGAGGAAGGGAGGGTAGGGTAAGTTAGTAGTTGGGATAGAGAGAGAAGAGGTAGAAAAAGGTATAAGAGTATCTCCGCCTGAGCTCATACAGGAGCAAATCCAAGCTTTGCTGAAGTATTGTTTTATAGAGGTTTTTAAGTAGTGCTGGTTAGTAGCAGTTCTGATAGTTAAAGGAATGGAGTTCTACAGTTTTGCCACAGAAAAGGAGTAAAGGCTTAGGCCTGGGGTTTTATTGGGTTTATAAGTTGTGAGATGTTTGTCTTAAGAGATGTTTATTTGGGATATAAAAGTTGATTAATGGGGTAAGAGCAGGACAAGCTAGTAGGCTGTGGATGATTTTGTATACTGTAGTAAGCTGTATGTATTGGAGGTGGACGGGGGAGATCAAGCCATCTTAGGGAATGTAGGACTTTACAGTGAGTTAGAGGGGTTGTGTTTATGGCAAATTTGGCAATTTTGTTATAGCAGCTTTCTAATTTTTTCCTTAGGGATGTTTGCAAGTTAGTTAGAATTGGGGCCCCATATAACTTTGAGGGCAACAGGTAGGTTTTGCTCAGGGTAATTTTGGTAGCTGTTGTGAGGAAGTTTTTATTCCTGTATAGCATGCCTATTTTTTTTTATACTGTTTTGTATGTGTAGGTCAATCTTGAGATTATCATCAATTGTGGCACCTAGTAGTTTTGTTTGATGTGCTGAACCAACTAAATTTCAGTAATATTGGCTGAAAATATCTTAAATTTGTTTTGTTGGAGCTATGCGGTTTGTGGGTGAAGAAAAAGAGCTTTATTTTTTGGGTTTAGTAGCATTTGGAGAGCCATGTTTCTATGGAAAAGAAAGCTTGTTGTATTATGTGTTGTAGGTGAGTTAATGTGTCTGATATGCAGATGATAGTTGAGTCATCTGCATATTAGATTAGAATGCCTTAAATGGAGAATCTATGTAAGTTATTAATAAAGAAATTAAATAGTAATGGGCCAAGGATGGATCCCTGAGATACAGTTGTGTGTGTGTGTGTGTGTGTGTGGGGGGGGGGGGGTGATGTCATATGGGGAGATAGAGCCTTGTCATTTTACTGCTTGCTGCCTCATCTAGGTAGCTAGAAAACCACTGAAGTGGAGGAGGAGGATAGACCAATGCTGGAAAGTTCTTTAAGGAGTTTGGGGTGAGATGCCATGTCAAATGCTTTTGACAAATCTAGAAATACTGCAGATACTAGTTTGCCAGTTTCCCTGGCTTTGTTGACAAGAGTCCATGAAAGATAATAAGGCTGTTGAGGCACTGTGTGCAGGTCTAAAACCATGCTGAGTGTGGGGAAATTAGGTTGTGTGTAAGATGATGGAGAAGTTGTAGGTGCACACATTTTTCTAGAATCTTAGAGGGGGGACAAGATTAAAATAGGACAAAGTTTGTGATGTCAGTGGAGTTGCTTCCCTTATGTAAAGGGATAATGTGTGTTCTTTTCCATAGGTTAGGGACATGTGATTCAGCTATGTATCTGTTAATTAAGATGCTAACAGAGAATGCTATTGCCTCTGCGGCAAGCTTTAGGTATTCTGGTGGGAGGTTGTCTTCTGAAATTGAGCAAGGTTTCAGTTTTTGTAATAGTTTTTTTTATTTGAGAAAAAGGCATGGGCTGAAAAGTAAACTGGGGATGGTTTGGTGTTTGGTTATGTGTGAGAGGTTGGTTGTGTGTGTGTGTGTAGATGTAAAAGGTCATTGTTATGTCAAATTTGTGTTCTGTTGTTAGATATGCCATCCCAACTAAAGAGTTCTGGCCTGTCTGAAAAGGAGAAGAGAAGTAGGGAATCCTATATTTACTGAGATCTGTCAACATGCATGCTAATACCAGATCAGAAAAGGCAAGGTCTTCATTAAAGCACCTGAATCTATGAGTACTTCCAAGAAGTAGACAAATCAAAATAGTTTAAAATAATTTAAAAATTCACAACTCAGTAGTAGTAACGCAACAAGCTATTACATCATGCAGGGTAAAAACATGCACGACAATGTCAGAACAGAAAAGTAAAATAAGAGTTTGCAAGAGACCCTTGCATTTATTTCAGAAGACTGCTAAGCATGTGTACATATTTTCTTTATTTATTTAACATTTGCTGACTGGGAAAGTCCGACTAGGACAGAGTCTATTTTCAGTACAGGCCTGGGGAGAAATGGACACTGTAATCACATCAGAGGATGCTTCAGAATTTTAAATGCACCTCAGCTCATTTTTACTGAAAACATTCAGCAGTCTCAGTTCTCCCATCAGGAGTTAATTACTGTTAGCTGGATAAATTAATAGGTTTAGTGACCATTTTAGGCCATGACCTGGGCCAGAGGCAGACAGTTGTACATATCAGAGTCACATAAATGATTTAAAACCATTTCTTTACAGAAACAAGGTTAAAAACAAATCTCTTCTGCATATAGTCTAAGGTAACTATTTCATCACTAGATAAGGGCTATAAATTCACTAAGTATGTATGCAACAGTACTGAAATCTGTTCACGTTTAATCCAGTTACATTTGGAGAAAATAAAAATAAAGAAGTAGTAATAGATGTCTGTCATGAGACCACTGATGTATTATATCCTTTTAAAGATATGGCAACTGGTCAGCTTCCAAAGCTTAAGGCCATCTCCTCATGGCATAACCTCTGAACATCTCAAGAAGAACTGTATGTCAGTGGAGAGGGAGCTAAATCTTCAAAACTTTCTTGCTGTTGAAGTATGCTCTTCACTGTGGGCTTTGAATGATCAATGGTTGGCTTATGTGTCTCCAAGGCTGGGCTGATAAGTACACCACTGGGAAATACTTTCTACTTTATCAATTTGTGTGAACAAAAGTTATCTTTTCTGTCAGAAATTATTGCTAAGTGCTAGGATTGGTGTTTTGAGTGGTTTTCATTAAAAAAAGATTACCTAAAAACTACATTTTAGTCAGGATCCTCCACGGGGAAATACCTTTCAAAATTTTATTTGTGAGAAAATATTTTTACTTCCCTATAAAAGAAAAAGTGATCAGACGCTAAGTGTACATCTAATGGGCATCCACAGCATTAAAGCTGTTATACACCTGAGTCTGTTTTTGTGTGTGTGGCAGTGAGAAGAGCTGTATGGCAATCAAAGCTGTTCTTAGATTCTCACAATTGTTCTGTGGCTGTCATTGTGTAGTCTAGCACAAAATTGAGCAAAACAGCCCTGAAAGTCATACAAAACAAAACTTGTGATGCATCTCTTTGACATTTGTGAGATGCATGCCAAGCTTATGTTTTTCCTGATTTGGGAGCATAATCAGCACACTCCAAGTACAAAAAAGTTTCATATTATTAAAGGAAGAAGTTCCAAATAGCACACAACTAATGAAAAATAATAGTATTTACATTTTAAAATCCATGACAGGATGCACCTGACCTGGTATTAAGTTTATATTTCCCATGAATTTTCTGGAGTGTTTACCCCTTATTACTCTCTCTATTTTTTAATGGTACATTCTCCTGCTCACATTTTCTCCATTTAGCAGGGTTATTAGCATACTGTGGTGGTGGTGCTGCGGTAGCGCTGTCGCCTCACAGTAAGACGTTGTCCTGTTCGATTCTCAGTTAGAGCGTCTTCTGTGTGGAGACATACGTGAATGGGCATACCTTCGTTGAAGGTTGTGCGTCAGGGCTGGCAACTCGGCACGTAAAAATCCATTGCCAACCATTAGCGGACCAGAGTTCCACTGTGGCGAACCCTAACCAGGAAAAGCCGAAAGACACAACAACAAGTAGGGTTATTAGCATGACTATTCTTTATTTTCGCACCTCCACATTTGTATTCCTGCAGATTTCAGTTTGATATATGTATTTCCTACTGCAGTATTTTATCATTTTCTGCTACTTTGTCAGGATACCCACAACTGAGCCATTTTGTTCGTCCCTTCTGAAAAGAAGAGCAGGTCCTGAATATTACTTTCCCTACCTAAACTTTGAATGATTTTGATTATTAGTACTCACCAACTTTTCTGTCATGCTCATGGGCCACACTGAGTAGCTAACAACCTTATTAGTCAGAAAGAAAATCCACGAGCACTAAACAGAAGGCTTGACAAAGTCACTTAATCAAAAGTTTACTTTATTGGATGTAACTGATGTACCAATGAAACATTAATGCAGACACTAACTCCACATCCTCTTCAGTTTGTAAAAAAACCCTTTTGCTTTTCCCATTTAAATAGTCAGCCTCATTATAATCCACCAATAAAAACCTATCCTACAACACCAATTCTATTAAAATCAATATTCCAAATATAAAAAATATATATGAATATCAAAAATCCACCATTAAAACCATCTATAAAAATGCTGTGAGAACTCTTATGATTGGTGTGGGCAAATGTTTCATTGGTACATCAGTTACACCCAATAAAGTAAACTTTTGATTAAGTGACTGTCAAGCCTTCTGTTCAATGCTCGTAGATTTTTTTCTGGTTCTTGGTTGTTGCGAGCATTGGTCCTGCTGGTGTTTATTAGTTTTGAGTGAACCCATTATAAATCTCAGTTCACTACGTGGCACTTTATCTGTACTTTGTTCAGGAAAATAGCAAGAGAGAGATTTGACTGGTCTCCCTTGGAGAGAGGTCATGTACAAAAATACGAGCAGGCTGCTGACTCAAAGATCTGTGCTTTTTTTTTTTTAACTCCTGATTCTGTGAAATTGTTGATCTTAAGTAAGGGCGGATGTCCACTTGTCCAGACAGCTTAAATAAAACTTTGGTCTATGATCAGATGCATGACTAAAGATAAATGCTTTTTCTTGCTGTACTGTATAGATCGGTTACATAACTTTTTATCAGATTTTAAAAGCTTAGCATATTACTGTACTGAAATAATGTGAAAACATGTTTAATTTGTTCATTGCAGAGATTGTGCCCTAGAAGGGGTTGCCATTCTCGACCAAGCTGTTTTTTTTTTCCTTTTTGGGCTGTATAAGTGAAACTTGTTAACGTTGTGTGGTTTGTAATTTCTGCACGTCTAAAATAAAGTAAGAGCAGTAGATTATGAAAGACTATTGAATATACAGTAGTTATCGTATATACAGTACACAATTTACTTGTTAATGTCAAATTAGCTGTGTATCAGCACTAAGTGTTTTTAATTATAGAAATCATTACATGAATATTAAATCACTGACTGCTGTCCATGCAAGATAATTAGTACAATTGTGGATTTTTTGGAGAATGTGGAATTTTGCTTGCAAGCAGATCTTCTAATACTGCAAAAGATGCAGGTTTACATGGAAAACCTAATCCATAACTAAGAAATTAGAAATTAATAGAGATGATTTACAAAAATTTGCTTTCAAGAATGGGAAAAGCCAGCCATATATGGTTTATGCACTCATTACAAGCTGACAGGGGAGTAAAACTGCCATCTCTGAACGTTGCTATTTTGTAATCTCATTCAATGCAAAGAAGGCATGTAAGGTAAGACAGTAATTTCAAAACAAAAATCTGTCTGCTGTGACCTAAAGTCTTATATCACTGAAAGCACAGCATCATTTTACTTCTGAGGTTTAGTGACCTTGAAAGTAGTTACATACAATAAGGAAAGAAGTCCCCTTTACTGAAAGCTGGGAAATATTCCTAACATGGGGCAAATGTTTTGTTACACAAGAGTTTTCAGGAGATATTGAAAAGCAATGTACAGTGCCCGTTGACTACTCCAACTGAAAGGGGAAAATGACTGAATATAAAACCAAGTCACGTATTTCCAAGACGGGTTGAAGGGAGCAAAAGGGCAGTGCCTCAGCTGAGTACAGTGCATGTTTCATTCAAGCTATGCAAAAGTCTTGGAACAAAGCAAAGTGACTGTGGATAATGTGTGAAAAGAACCACTGGGAAAAGCAGTACTTATGATGTGAAATGTTAAAGGATAGTAAAAGATAAAACTAGGGTAGAAAATCTTCCTGGTAGATCCCAGCTGCAGATAAAATCTAACTGTGTTTTTTCTAGTTCATAAGGTATTGGAATCATACTAAACTAACTGCACCTCATATCTTTTATTCATGCATTCTGCCTTCTGACCAAAGAGAGACAAGTTTCTGCATTTCTTCCTGGCAGGTTGATCTGTATAGCAAGATGTAAAATGACATATCTGTAATGAATAAGTTATTCTTCAAGTACATCATTTTCAAATACGCCTTGCTTGTTTATTAACTACAATATTTCTCATGTAAGTCCAACAAGGAAAGATAATTGGAAGAGTATCTGCCTTACAAACTGGACAAAGAATACCCCAAGGCTGTACAACAGGAAAAGCTCTACCAAATATCATCATATGATACAATGGTGGAATGAATATACAACCTGTATCCATTTGGGGAAAATAAGTACATTCATACAGCACTGAGGAATAGTGTCAAACGGTAACAGAATCCTTCAGCTGCATCTCAGGTCATAAAACCTAACTGGGCATATAAATGATCCCATGAAAAGGGCTGTATAAAAACTTAAAGGGTCACCCTTGAACCATCTGATTAACCATTTTTGATGCCCTCCAGAAGGCATATATAAAAACATGCAATTGTTCCTGCAGTATTATGTTCACCCCCCCCCCTTATTGTATGTTTGGTACCCAGTAGCCTCATACACTGTACGAATTTTAATTACTTTGTTTAATGACAGATTGAGCGTAACAACACTAACTCTCCTGATCCTGCCTATCATCATTCTGCTCCATTCCTGCTGCTCTCTTGGCTGGCTGCCACATCCAACATTTTGTTGTTCCTTACCCTGTTTTAAAGTGTCTGGTGCAGTGTTTTCCTTGTTGATTAAACAGCTCTGGGCAGCACAAACCACTTTCCTGCCTGTGTGGCACTAGCATGCCAGTAGATTTTACACTCCCATGGATCCTCTAAACATACATGGGAAATGTGGATACTTTTTACATTCACATACACAATTAAATGATTTATTAGCTACAGTTTTGAAACAAAGATAAACTTTGTTGAACAACAGGGTTCAACTATTTTTATGATACCCAAACACTCAGTTCCTTACAGCCCTACGTAAAATGTTCTAGAATATACAGCATACAATAAACACAAAGTATTTTTCTGGCTTTCAAAGCCAAAAAACACTCAACAAGCACTGTCCAAAAGATGGGCTAACATGTCTTATGTTATTGAAGGAAAATCAGGGACAGACTAGTGGCACATACAGCAGGCATAAAGAAAGCTGCTTTTAGTTCTGCTGCTGTCATTTGTTGGCCAGTACTCACAGGTTTTACCTCTTCCTACAATACCAAGTCTTAGCAACTGAAGCAGAGTTGCTTAGCAGTTATCATCAGGTCTGACACAACAGAAGTGCTTAACTAGTTTGACTTTTTCACAATATCAGAGTTTATGTCCTAGATTTCTGTCAGTGCTGACTAGTTATAGATAATACATTGTTGAATACATATTAATTACTGAAATTATAGTTAATGATACCACATATACTGAGCCTGTGGACATAGCCAACCTGTTGACCGATGACAGGTTCTGTGAAAACTTCATTCCTCTGTCCTCACCACATCTACCCCATGACATCCCTACCACCTGTCCCCTATTTTGTACCTCTAAAGAGTAGGTCATAAACACCCTCTTTAAGGTAAAAGACGCAGCATCTGTGGAACCCAATAACATCCCAGGTGGTGTCCTACATGGGCTCCAACAAGAATTAGCAACACCAATGGGTAGTCTTTTCAGTCATACTCTAAGCACCGGCTTCATCCCAGCTGAATGGAAAATTACCACCGTTATTCCCTTGTATAAAGGTGATGCCTTCACTGACCCCGGGAACTACAGGCCTATTAGCCTAACTAGCCTTATCTGCAATGCCATGAAATGAATCATCATGGACTTTATCAACAAAGATATGGGTAATCTCCAAACACTTTACCCTACTCAGTTTGGATTTGTCAAAGGGAGATCATGTCTGTTAAACCTGGTGGACTTCTTTGAGACAGTCACCAAGGCCCTTGACAAGGGGAAATCTATGCATACAGCCTACCTAGACTTAGCCAAGACTTTTGACACTATCCCCTCACTCAGGCATCATTGACAAACTCACCCAGCTAGGTATCAACCCTTATATCATTGGATGGGTCAATAACTGGCTCACTGATATATAGTCAAAATAGGAGAATCCACCCCCAACAGCAGGCCTGTAACCAGTGGTGCTCCACAGGGATCAGTCCTGGGACCTCTTCTGTTTGGAATCTTATTTCTCCAAAGTACAAGCAAAAACTGAAGGTCTGTGGCTGACAAAGTTTACTGATGACTGCAAACTAGAAGCAGTCATAGAATCTCCAAATGATGTCAACATCCTAGAAGAGGGTCTTACACAAACAAATGACTGGTGCCAAAGTCATGGCCTTAAACTCAATGCAAAAAAAATGTATTATCACCCCTTTTGGTAAGCTTGATGTTCCTGCTAACTTCCACATCAACAGCAACACCCTAAGTATGCACTCAGTGGTGGGAGACACAGGTTAACAGCAACCTTACATTTGATCATCATGTCTCCACAGTGGTAAGAAGGGAATTCTATATTGCTCATTTCATAAGTAAGGGCATTACCTCTGGAAAAAAAAAAGAAGTTATAACCTCCCTGTACTCTTTACTCATCAGGCCAATAATTAAGAAAAATGCCCCTTTTGGTATGTACCCTTCCAAGCACTTGCAGAAATTGGAGAGACCACAAAGGTTCCTCACAAGGAAAATTCAAGGTCTTCAGCATCTGTTTTAAGTGGATCATCTGAAGTCACTGCATACCTCTCGACCTCTTAGTACAAACAATCTGGACAAAGCTTGACAAAATAGGGGGACAAAGGCCCAAAAAATAGGGACATATTTTAAGTATTGCTCTTACAAACTTAAAAAGTTGCTACAGTGACACGGTTTGCTTTAACATACATTTTCTGAATGATTTGAAGTCTGAAACTCAAATGTACGTCATTATTTAGTGAATTCAGTCCTCAAATCATCCTAGTGATTTGCCAGAAAACCACAAATTTTATGAGGAACAGACCAAAAATCTGGACATTCTGCAAAAATGTGTACAGTTTAGAGGTATGAATCACTGTCACTTTATTCTGTTTCATACAGACTACTTGGAGGTGATCTCTGCCTTGCATATAAGGCAACAGCGGACTCCGCTTTATTGGAAAGGCTGCATATCTGCAAGTCAAATGTTACACTTGTTATTCACTCTAAAGACCTTTACCTGGTAAGTGACATTAATAGAACCTGCTGCAGGGACAGACTTGTCTCCCAGAGGTTACCACACCTTTGGAACAGACTCCCACTTCATGTCAAACAGAGCATCTCATTTGCCCTTTTCAAATGCAAGTCTAGATGACTGGATGTGTGAATTCATCCTGGGGGTTCCACTTGTCCCTTTTGGACAGGGGCAATAGATGCTGACCATGGCAATAAGGGTAGAACTTGGCTAGGCTTGTAAGGACCCTAGGGCCATTAGCCTAGTAACTTATGAGCCTATGAAAAGCTAGTTAAAAATAGTATGCAGTTAAGTATGTGTTATTAATTATGTATTACCTGTAGAAAGTGGGCTGTTTGCAGCTCAGAGTAGTTATTGCACTGTCAAATAATGTTTAGTTTTTGTAGTTAACCAAGTAAGAATACGCATGCACTTGCATTCCTGTATATACATATATGAAGATGCATAGTAGCAGAAAATTAAAATATTGAATGTGAGGGTATAACTATGAAGGATATTAACTAATTAAGGGAAAATAGCAAATAAATGTATGTGTTATATGATCTTTCAGTTGCACTGCCAGGTTAAAACGTGTTTCATGATCTTTCTGAAGGATTTTTTTTTTGTTAGCAAATTAATCTGGTCCTCAATGAGATTGTTTCAAAGTTTACCTTTACATGAAGTAAAGAATGATTTCCCCCAATCTTTTTGAAATATCAAGAATGACAGCATTGTATATTCCTTTAAACCTATACAGATATAATGAAAAGCATACTTAAATCCTTTAGCCAGTCCTGGGCATTTTATTGAGTTTAGCAGTATATGTGCAATCCTCAGACTGACCACTTTTTATATTAAAACGAAGAGCCTTTTTCCAGTAATGGTGCTACTTCAGGAAAATAATAAGTAAATATGAAATAAGTATGCTAAAAATGTTTTTGGTTATGCTTGGACATCTTTCATCCAGTTTCCATTTTGATTACTGACTCATGTAGCCCGGAGTCACCCCTTTGTTACATCTTTTGTAAGGCGTTATTGAAATGCCAATCCAAAACATGCTTCATATCCATTTTCTGCTAGACAGTTGTGGTCACACTCAGTTATGCATGTACATTGTCCACTGTGTGTGTTTTACCATGATAAGTCACAAGTACCTTGGTCTTACCCTTAAGAGTCAGTTTCTTAGCAGTATATGGCTTTAACATAGTCTCTTATTTCTTCAGTGACACATGTAGAACCAGTTTTATTTTGCAGTGGCAAGCACTACTGATCCAGTAACCAGTTCTGAGTCTTGCCCTTGCTATGTTTGAGGTGACCCATATATTTCTGAAATCCTTTATAGTTATTCTGTGCATTTCCACTCTGTTTCCTGACATTTCTGTTGTGCGTCACTTAGCACTGTTCTGCTGAGTGTACTTGATATTTTATACGCATTTTAAGTACCATGTGCTTGCAACAATGTTACTTAAACATTCATTTACTTTTCTCTACTTACATTAATTTTCTTTGAACCAACAATCACAGACATGATGGGACGCATTGGTGTCATTAAGTATGCCTGCTTCTCTGTACTAAAGGTTATCTTTTTAACAACACACTGCCACATCCTACTGCAGTTCAGCAGCATTTTTTTTGTAGCTGCTTCCAAGGACATAGGAGTATTCAGTATTTTATATCATGTTAGATCTTCCTTAGACAGTAATTGTCTTAATTTATTTCATTATATGTGCCACACACTAGTCTGTCTCTGAATGTTTCAGCTAGTCTAGCTCCATATCAATAACATTTACTCAGAATGCACACTTCTGCTACATCACTTGATTTATTTTCATCTTACCCCTATTTCCTGTTTAAAGTCTGTATTGTTGTTTAGCTGCTGGTATTCTTATCCTTAAATAATTTTACAAAATGTCTACAATTTCTATAAATAGTTTTACTTCTTTTTCTGGTGCTAGTGAACATTACAGCAACTCCATGATATGGCATCCATTGCCTTAAGTAATGTATAAAATCTTTTCTGGCACCTTTACTTATAAAGTTCCAGTGTTTCATCCAGATATGTAACATAGAGGGATAGATCACTTACTGTGAACCAAAAGACTTGGGTTTGATTACCAACTCATGCAGTGAAGAAGTTGGGCAGAGAGGGAGAAAGATAATGACACATTGACTGCTCACCTATCCTGGGGAAGGGGTAAATACCCATACTGTGATGGATCTTGGTGGAGACAAGGACCTCTTAGGAATCAGCAGCTTGGTTAAGAAAACATCACCCACACAAGCGAGTAACTTTCATTCACTGCACCCATTGTATGCCCACTATGAGTGCTACTGGAGATTTGCAATGGAAAAACTCTAGGATAGCTAACTGGAAGATGGCCAAATAACAACTAAGAGCCTTGGTGCAGGCAGGCAGATGGAAAAGAAAAGCTACAGCCTTTCAACATAGTCTAGCCACTTTTCCTCGTCAGCATTAAAAGTATTTACTCACCCAAGAAGTCTTGAAATTTTATTCTTGAGTATTCTGCTATAAAGCCATTCACTTTTGCTCTTCTTTCTTCCAGTAACAATCTTATGCTTACCCAATATGCAACTTGCATTATATTTGCTTGACAAAAGCAGGAAACAGCAAACATATCTAAATTACTCAAGTGCATTTAGTGTTCTGCCCCCCATTCTTTCTCCATCCATCTTATCCCCTTTTGAATGCCTTTATAAACTGTCGCTACCACCTGTACTGGTAGTCCATCCAAAGAATCCACAACCACTTCCATGAAGAAGTAATTTCATATATCCAGTGAAAATTTAGTCCCTAGAGCGCGCTTGTCTGTAGGGGCTAACTACTCAATGAATAGTCCCTATAGTGTGCTTGCCTGTGCCTCTTCCCCATTCATCATTCCTTTCTGATGATCTCTTCTTACTGCATTGGTATGGTCTTATGCATCCTTGTGTTACCTCTGTATTTTCTAGGTTGTACTAAGAAACACCAACTATTCCTATTTGTTCTTATACTCATTCTGCTCCATTCCACACACCTTTCTGCTGTCTCACTTCTGGACTTCTTCCAACACCATAATGCCTCTCTCCTTGTATGGCCTCTACCAGAACTGCAAACAGTACTCCAGGTTTGGCTTGACAGGGGCTTGACAGAGTGGAAGCAGTGCCTCTGTTTATGGAGTCTCTGTACTGAGAACACATCCAGCATTCTGTATGTTTCTGCCATTGCTCTGTCATCCTTCCCGTAGTGATCAAGTCCATTTTTGTTTAGCACTCCCTTCTATTGCTGTTGGTTCCACTGTCCCAGATGAAGTTTCTCGTGCAGATTGCTGTGGTCCATGTGCTGTACGTTTCGGTTATCTGTATTTTTCAAATGCCACCTTTCTGCACGCTATCTGCCCTGCCAAATTCTTCTGTAAAACTTTTACTCCCAATTGCCATTGCTGCATATTTGTGTCATCAACAAAGAGATGGATCACTCTCCTCCCTCACATATACCTGAAAGTAGTAGTAGAACCAGAACTCTTTCCTATAACTCACCAGTAATCACATTTCTTGTTCCTCACATTGTTCCTTTCAACGCAACCCCTTTATGTCTTATCCTTCAACCAGGCAGCAGTTCAATTCCTCAGTCTCTTCAGTTTTCCTGTCAACCACATATGTAAGACTGAGTCAAAGGCTTTGGTGAAATCCGGGTAAAGCATATGCTCTACCTTTCATCACTCACCTTATGGCACATTCCCCTTACTTTGACTTTTCTTGAAGATTGATGCATAGTGTTCATTTAGTGCCTACACTTTTTCCCATTTTCTGTAACTTCCCTATTATCTTTACTCAGCCTGATTACATCTGCCCCTCCCTTCTTCATGTTTGTTATATATCTAAAAAAGCCCTTTTCCCCTTCATTACACCTTCAACAAGCTCATTTTAACTTGAACCCTTGCTGCTCTTCTGCTAGCCTCCTTATCCAGTACCTCCTTCAATTCTACCTCCCCTACACTTTTTCTTATGCCCTTTATGTTATCCTAATTGCTTGCCTCATATTTCTTTGTATCTATTTTGGCCTTGTATCCTTTTTACCTATTCCTCAGAGTTTTACGCACTCTATTACTGACTCGTTCAGTTAGCCTTTCTGTACCATCAATATGATGTCAGTCTCCTAACTTGTTTCTAACCCTCTCCCAGTTCATTACATTTATTCCCCTAAAATTCTATACCATTGTTTTTACCTTTGTATTAACATTCTCTCATTTAAACTACACAGTGGCTTTGTCAACTCATGTCATGAAAGAAAAGAAAAAAATGCTAATATTAATATTGAAAACCTCATCATATGTTAGTCACTATCATAATTCAGTTTTTTAATATTGCAGCATGCAACACAATGTTACTGTTTCCGCATTTTTTTCTGCATTTCTTTTCTCAGGCTGCACATTTGCCCCATGGCTCTAACAACCTTCTTAGAATTAAGATATATCCCCCTTTTAAATTTGTGTACCATTTCAAGTTTTATTTTTCTACATTCACAACTGTAGCATTTCAAGCTTGGTTTTTCTACATTCACAACTGGACCTACCCTTTGCATTTCCTTGGTATTTTCCATTTCTACCATCTATTGACATTAATCTTACCCAGCACACTTTCATCTACCCTTACTTGGTAACATCTGAAGGGTAAAATTCTACTGCCCAGCTTACCTTTCTCTAGTATTTATTTATCTTTTGTTGACCGTGTTAGTCCCACTATGCTAACAGCCTCTTTTGCAGGGGAGACCCGTGGAAGTATTTTTACCACTAGGGGAAATTTGGCTAGGGCATCAGGGAACTTCTCCTGCTTATCATTGTTGTGAATGGAGCCCATTTTAGAGGAGCACTTCCTGTTTCCATTCCAGGTACTTTGACAGCCTGGAGCAACAGACAGGCTGATGTAGATAGAAGGAGATGGAATGGTGAAAGAAATGAAGAAGAAAGCAAATACTGAGACCAAAGAATGTGTGCAGGATTCTGAGGAAATGCTTCAAAGAAACCTATTTGATGGAGATAAGTCAAGAAATGATGGATGTATAATTACAAAACTCCAGTCAAGAGGGTAGCAGGATGATTTACTTAAAGAAATGGTGGCACAGTGTGAGCCAGAAAATGAAGTAGGTGTTTCCTGGGGGGGGGGGAGTAAAAGAAGGCCAAAGATGAGTGGCAGAAGAGATTTTAGAAGAAAATGAGGTACATGGTAAGAATTCAAAGTAAAGAAGAAATGAATTGGACAGGTATGAAGTGTGGGACAATTTAATAGCTCCTTTGGGTGTAAAAGCACATGAGGTAAGAGCATTTATTCTTATTAACAGAGAGACATTTTCTGACATATCTGAGACTACTTTTTTCAATGGAAAAATTTCTTGGACAATATAAAAAAAAGACGTAATACATGGAATCTTTATTTGATAAAAGCATTTAACAGGGAAATAAAAAAGAAGAGTCATCTACAATTTCAAACAGAGATGGAAAGGGAAATTTTGAAATGACATTTGAAAGCTTTATGTAAAGAAGTACTGGACATTGCAAACATTTATGACAAAAGGGGTTTATGGACTGGTGTCTGGAAGTGCAATACTGTGTTAAAAATAAAAAAAGAGAAAAAAATAAATATATACCAAACATGATCAATGTGGAAGGGAAAAGGGGTATTGTAAAATACTGACGACAACCCAAAGCAAGTTTTTTGTGGAAAATAAGGACATTTGATAAGCAAGTGTGACAAAAGAAAACGTTATACTTGTGGGGAAATGGGACATAATGAAAAAAAATGTGAATTGAAATATTATAAATGTAACAAAACTGAATTGGACATTAATGAATGGGTTGCAAAAATGAAAATAAGAGTAAGGAAAAAAGAAAGAGAAGAACACGGACAAAGAAGAAATTTTAGTAGTAGTAGAAATAGAAAAAAAATTAGATGAGAAAAAAGTAATAAAGAGGACATAGAAGAAGTTTCTGAAATAAGTGATGAAGAAGACAAAAAGTGAGGTAGTAAAAAGGAAAAAAGAAATCTATTGGTAAAACGGCAAAGGACTGAGAAAAAAAATTTAAAGGGACAAGTACAAAAGAAAAAAAGGAAATTGAAGAAGAATATATAGAGCTAAAGACTGGAGCTTGGTATAATGGTTAAGGTGTTTAACTCACAAACACAATGTACAGTGTTTGATTCACACCTTTGGGAAGGAAAATGGTTAGTCTTATAATGGCCTATTAAGAAAGATAGCCTGGTAATTAGCTACAAACTTATGAAACCAAGACTCTAAGGAAAAGGGAAAATGAAAAATTTAGAGTGCTTTCTGTAAATGTGAACAGTATTGAGAATATAGTAAGAAGAATAGGACTTCTGGACTGGTGTAATACATATCAGGAAGCTGTAATTATATTATTAGACAAGATTTTTAACAAATGAAGAATGATTAAAAACAGGGAAACTATGGGGAGGAAAGAATCTGGGAAATGAGAGATGTTCTGGAATAGTTGTATTCTGTAGACATACAGTAAAGATATTAAATGTAACTTTACCAAAAATTTGAAGATTACCCATTGCAGATTTAAAATGGAAAGAACAAGTATATGGAATTATGACATTATATGCTCATTCTAATTGTAAACAAAAGGAAAGCATCTTTCAGATTTTAGACTGTGTAGTGATAAATATGAGTAGTACAATAATAATAGGATGCTTTAATTGTGATTTAAGAGGCAAATGTAAAAAGAAAGGAAATGATATAAGAAACATGTTAGAAGTCATAATAGGTGGTAAGTTAAAACTTTGGGAGAAAATTTGATGAACCGGAAGAGATTACTTTATAGTATCAGAAGGTTTAGTTATAGGAGAAGAGGAAGTCACTGAAACAGGATTTTCTGATCATCTTACAATAAGGATAGAAATAAAGGGAAACAAAGACTATATAAAAATTGGAAAAAGAATAAAAAGATAAATGAGAAAAGCATAGAATGAAGAAAGAGATTAGTAGTACAGTTATGGAAAGATCATATTACCATGAAAACATTTTATAACAATTGGTCTGAATGGTGGATATTTAAGGAAAATATATAAAAAAAACATTTTTTACAATGGCAATATGATGTGATAAAAGTAGAGAAAGAACAATATAAAAGAACATATAATGATGCACTGGAAGATTTAGAACATAATGATAGAAAGTATTTTGACAAAGAAAAAAAACTATATGAAAAAAATGCAAGAATTATTATATAAGCAAAAATATTTTTACAAGGAAAAAGAGAAGAGCTATCAGGTTACTTTAGCAGATTAGTAAATAAAGATGGTAATGTAATGAGTGCAATACAAATGTAAAAGATAAATAGAAAGAACTTGGGGAAAAGATTATGAATAGTGTAGTACAGTATGTACAAAAAGAAGTTATGCACTATCACAACGTTCCATCTGTGTTGCTGATCTTCTTCCATTCATCAGTGGTGGGTCTGGTTCAGAGCCCTCAGAACAGAGTCGGCCAAATGCCAAGCTCGCATACACCAAAACCTCTCGAGCTAAGCTGCTACCCACAATGCCCTTCTCCCAGTTACCTCAGATCGAGTTTGCATGCAACATATAGAAGTAAAAGCAGAGGTCATTTCTGCACAAATACCCTGAAAATACCACAAGGACCCATAAGATCCACCAGGAGCCTTTGGTGGGGGACGGAGGGTGGGATGTGATGAATGAAAGAAGATCAACAACAAGGTGGAATGTTATGGTAAGACATGACTTCTTTATTTGATGTTGTTAATCTTCTTCCCATTCATCACTGATGGGACAGAATCCCAAGCTACTTGAAAACCTGGGTGGCCCTTATGGAAGAACATTCCTGAGTACCATTGAGCCAAAGGCCACTCTTCCCCTGGAGACCATGTCCAATTTGTAATGTTTGATGAAAGTATGGGGTTTAGCCCAAATGGCTGCTGCGAAAATGTTGTCCATAGAAGCTCTGGAATGAAAAGCAACAGAAGTTGCTATGGCTCTCGTTGAATGTGCTTTGATACTGACAGGTTTAGGTTCATTCGCTTGTGAGTATGAAAAAGTAATACAATCTCAGAGCCATTTTGATTTTGATCCAGAGAAGGAGATGAAAAGTTGATCCGACTCGCAGAAAGATTTAGTCCTATTCAAGTAAAAACGTGATTGTCTATGTACAGCCAATGAGTGTAGACAGTATTCTCCTTTATTGGAATAATTTGGGAAAAACACTGGGAGCTCAATGGACTGGTTGACAGAGAAATTAGAAATCACTTTGGGGAGAAAAGATGGATTAGTACGAAGAGATGCTCTGTCTTTATGAAAGATTAAATACGGACTTTTGATGCATAAGGATTGTAATTCTGATATCAGTCTAGCTGATGTGACCGCCACCAAAAATAGAGATTTTCATGATAGAAATTTAAGATCACACTTTGCAGCAGGCTCAAAAGGGGGTAAAGCAAGAGACTGTAATACCAGAGAGAGATTCCATGTTTCTAAAGGCCGCCTGATTGGGGGGGTCTACTATGGAAAACTCTTTTGAGAATGGTCTTGCATATGCAGGTAGAGATAAGTGAAATGCCTTCTAGACAGTTATGAAAATTGGAGATAGCTGCCAAGTGGGCTCGAATAGTAGAAGCTGATGCTCCATTCTCAAAAAACTCAGAAAGGTATTGAAGTATAATGGATACAGGAGCTGAGAAGGGGTCTAACATCTGTTCTTTAGACCAGAGCAAACCTTTTCACTTATCTCTGTAGAGTTTTCTGGTGGATGGCTTGTGGGAGGCCAGAATAATATCGTGAACAGATGAGGAGAGGGTTTCCTGCCTGGAAACTAACGGAAGTGGATAAACCAAGCTGTCAGCTTGAGAGTGGACAGATTTGGGGGAGTCAACCCTTGGGGGAGAGAGATTATGTCCCGAGTGTCCAGGATCCATGGAGGTTGTAATAGGTGAGGCTGGAGGAAGGGGAACCACACTTGTCGAGGCCAGAATAGGGCAATGAGGATCACCTTGCATCTCAACCGAATTGCTTTAAAAAAAAAGGGGTATCAAGGGAACTGGAGGATAAGCATAGAGGTGACCCATGGGCCAATCGTGAGTCAAAGCATCTCTCTGTGACTCGCCTTCTAGGGGAAAAAGGGCAAAAAAGCTGCTGTGGAAGCAAAATGATCGCAGCAAGGCTGGCCCCAACGGCTGAAAATTTCTGCCGTCATGTTCGGATTGACAGACCACTCGTGTGGAAGAAGAATGCATCTGCTCAGCCTCTCCGCAATCATGTTGGAGCTCCCCAGGATATGTGTGTTGCTATAAGAAAGCGGTTGGAAGCTATCGCCCGGTGCCAAATTCTCATGGCCTCTTGACACATGGGGGTAGGATTTGGTCCCTCCTTGTTTGTTTATGCACCAGACTACTGACATTGTCTGAATAGTTCCCGATGGAAGGAGCGGATGTAGTGCCTGCAACGCCAACAGCACCGCTCAACTCCAGAACATTGATATGCAAGTTGGCCTCTAAACTGGACCACGTGCCTTGGACCGTCTGCCTGAAAATGCCCCCCCACACCCTATCAGGGAAGCATCCGTGGTCACTGTGGCATTGAGTTGAGGGAGCTGGAAGGGGAGACACCAAAGATTTTCATCTGGCCTCATCCACCAAAGAAGATCTTGCTTGTAGGAATTGGTAATGAGGATCTGTGAGTTTAGGAGTTGAAGATTTGCCAACCATTGGGACAAAAGGAGTCATTGTAACAGTCTCATATGTAATCTTGCTAGAGGAACAATCGGAATGGCCGCAGCCATGGACCCCAGTACCTGGAGAACTTCTCTTGCTGACACCTTTCTTTGACAGAGCATCACTTGTACTTGCAATCTTAACCTCTGAAGCCTATGAAATGGTTGAGATGCCAGGCTTGTTAGAGTATTGAAAACTGCCCCTGTAAATTCCAGATGTTGGGTAGGTTGTTGATTGGATTTCTCCCAATGGACTGTGATGCCTAGAGACTCCGCCAGTGAGAGAGTGTAGCGGGGGGCTATGGTCAGGAGACGCTTGGTGGGGGCAGAGAGGAGCCAATCATCTAAAAATGGAAACACCTGGAATCCCTGAAGTCTCAGATGAGCTGTCACCACTGCTCGGCATTTCATGAACACTCTGGGGGCCATCGAGAGACCGAATGGCAGGGCTCTGAAAGTACAGTTGTGTACACTTACCATAAATGTAGGTATTCGAGTGTATTCACTGTTGCAGTCATTACATTTGGGTAATCTGCTGGCAGGTTGCCCTCAGTCGGCCTGATTAACAAAGTCTTGGGTCCTGTGTCGGTTGCTGTCCCTTCTTCCATGACGTCAGGTCGTCAGGGCTATAAAACATGCAGCCGACGCCATTACATCAGTTTTTCTTGCCCCAGATGTCAGGTGCCCCCCAAATGGGGAGCAAATAAAATTAAAAACACAAAAATATACCTCCAACCGAAAGCAAATACACCAAAAAGGCTTTTAAGCATAGTAAAAGAAAGTAGAGGTATAGTAAGAGAAAAAAACAGGGGGCTGGAAGAAGGGTAACCAGGACTGCAACAGTGGATACACTCAAATATCTACATTTATGGTAAGTGTACACAACTGTACTATGTTCTTCGTGTTTCACTGTTGCAGTCATTACATTTGGGTAAATTCCCAAAGCTATGGTTGGGAGGATGGATTTATACAGCATTAGGACCAACTATAAGGCACTGCAAGACAGCAGTGGCAAAGCCAGCTCTGGATTTACAGAAAATTGGTAAATGATAATGCTTGGTGAAAGTATGTACTGAACTCCAGGTAGTAGCTTCTAGAATATCCCTGGTAGGAACATCTCTGAGAAAGGCTGCAGAAGTAGATGCAGCCCTGGTGGAATGAGAGCTGATCCCCTGGGGGATAGTTTTTTTCACAGTGCTTATAGCAGAAATGAATGCAATGGCTTATCCATTTAGAAATGGTTTGTTTTAAAATAGCCTTTCCCCCTACCCCAGCAGCATATGCCACTAGCAATTGTTCAGATTTTCTTCGAAATTTAGTTCTGTCCAAGTAGAATCTAAGTTGTTTGTGCACATCCAAGGAATGCAGAATCCATTCCCCTTTGTTCTGTGGATTGGGATAGAAGGTTGGCAAATGAATGGACTGGTTAAGAGCCACACTGGAAACCACCTTGGGCATGAAAGATGGATTGGTCCTCAGATACCCTGTCCACATGAAAGATGATGAAAGGCTCCACTGACATAAGGGTCTGTAATTCAGACATCCTTCTAGCTGAAGTGATTGCTAACAGGAAGGCTGTTTTCCAAGAAAGAAATTTTAAGTCTGCAGTAGCAGCTGGCTCAAAAGGAGGTCAGGTGAGCTTTTCCAAAACAAAGTTAAGGTCCCAGGCAGGGGTAGGAGCTCTCCTGGGAGGTCTCAAGTTCTTTGCCCCTCTGAGATACTGCTTAAGTAGGGGATGAGAAAAGAGGGGTGGTTCTGTGTTATAGAGAGCTGAAATAGCTGAAGCGTGGATTTTAATAGAGGAAAAAGACAGGCCCTTGTGAAGCATCTCAGTTAATTATTGCAAAATCTGAGGTAAATTGGGTGCTGCTGTGCTCATCCCTAAAGATTGGTTCCAGGCATAGAATCTTTTCCATTTGTCAGCATAAGATTTTCTAGTACTAGGTCTTCTCACCTCCAAGATGACATCCATCACAGGTTTGCTAAGGGTGAATTTAAGTGATTAGCCAAGCTGCAAGGTTCAATGTTGGGAGCTGAGGGTGCAGAAAGTACAGTTTTGTACCTACCATAAATGTAGATGTTCGAGTGCTAATACAGCTGCAGTCATAACAGATGGGTTCTCCTGCCGTCAGGCGGGTCCTCGGTCGGCCGAATTCCAAAGTCTAGGTCCAGAGTCGGTTGTCGTCGCTTCTTCCCTGACATCAGTGCGACAGGGGTATAAAAGAACCAGCCGACGCCATTTTTTTCAGTTTTTCTTGCCCCAGATGTCAGGTGCCCCCAGAATGAAGGCAATACATAAATTTGTGTAATAAAGCAATGCCATATAATCAAAATACAGTAGTGCAAGCAAATACATCAAGAATAAATACCCCAATCAGGTTGCATGAGGAGATGTTAGCCACTAGGCCTGTCCCAAGAGGGGAAGGAGGGAGGGAAACCTGGACTGCAGCTGTATTAGCACTCGAACATCTACATTTATGGTAGGTACAAAACTGTACTATGTTCATCGTGCATACAGCTGCAGTCATAACAGATGGGTAGAATCCCAAAGCTAGGAAAGGGGTGGTAGGCACTAGGTGGAACTAGGAGGAGCCAGAATGCCATGGAATATTGCAGTGGCAAAGCCCGCTGTAGATTTGGAGTATAGTGGAAGGTGGTAGTGTTTGGAGAAGGTATGCACAGAACTCCAAGTGGCTGCTTCCAAAATATCTTTGATAGGAACTCCTCTGAGAAAAGCTGCAGAGGTAGCCGTGGCCCTTGTGGAGTGAGATCTGATGCCTGTAGGTACAGTTTTGCCATGAAAAGAATAGCAAAAGCGTATGCAGTGGGCTATCCATTTTGAGATTGTCTGTTTGGAAATTGGCTTTCCTTGAGCTCCTATAGCATAGGACACAAAGAGCTGTTCTGATTTTCTGAAAGGCTTTGTTCTGTCCAAATAATAACGCAGTTGTCTGTGGATGTCCAAGGAATGTAGTAATCTCTCCCCTTTGTTTTGAGGATTAGGATAAAAGGTAGGTAAGTGTATAGCCTGATTCAAAGCTACCCTGGATACCACTTTTGGCATAAAGGACGGGTTGGTTCGTAAGGAAACTCTGTCCTGATGGAAGATGATAAAAGGCTGCACAGCCATGAGAGCTTGTAGTTCCGAAACCCTACGAGCTGAGGTAATAGCCAGTAGGAAAGTTGTTTTCCAGGACAAATATTGCAAATCTGATGAGGCAGCTGGCTCAAAAGGAGGCAAGGTCAGTTTTTCTAGAATGAAATTGAGATCCCAAGCAGGTATTGGTTGTTTCCTTGGGGGTTTTAGATTCTTAGCCCCTCTGAGGAACTGTCTTAAGAGGGGGTGAGAGAATAAGGGTGGATCAGTGTTGTATTCTGCAGAAATGGCTGAGGCATGGATTTTGATGGAGGAGAATGAAAGTCCACTGCTTAGCAGCTCAGCTAGATACTGTAATATTTGAGGTAAGTTCAGTTTTCCAGGATCCTGGCCCTTTTTCTCATTCCAGACACAAAACTGCTTCCATTTTGCTGAGTAAGCTTTTCTAGTAGACGGTCTTCTGGCCGCCAAAATGACATCCTGCACCTCCTTGGAGAGTAGGATCTGTTGTGATGCTAAGGAATCTTCCATGCGGCTAGATTGAGTGTTTTGAGCTGACTGTGAAGAGTTTTGAAGCTGTGCTGAGTCAGGAGAAGAGGCATTAGAGGCAGGGTCCATGGTGGGGAATGCGTCAGGCTCCTCAGGAGTGGATACCAGTGTTGTCTTGGTCAGTCTGGAGCAATGAGAATCATCTTTGGTCTGTCTGCTCTGGCTGTTAATAGAACTTTGGGCAGCAGAGGAAGAGGTGGGAAGGCATAAACTGTCATTGATGTCCAACTGAAAGAGAGCGTCCACTCTCCAGGCCTTTGGATGAAAAATCCTTGAGCAGAATTTTGTCAATTGGTGATTTTTGTGGGAGGCAAAGAGATCTATGTCTGGCCTTCCCCATGCTTGAATTATCTCTGTAAAAACTTGAGGATGCAACTTCCATTCGTGTGGATCTGTCATATTTCTGCTTAGGTTGTCTGCCAGCGTGTTTTCCTTGCCTGGCAAGTACTGTGCTTGTAGTTCGATTTGTAAGTCCAGGGCCATGTTCCAAAGTGACATGGCCAGTCTGCATAGGGGGTAGGAATGGGTTCCTCCCTGTTTGTTTATGTACCACATTACTGTGGTGTTGTCCATTCTTATCAATAGTTAACCTGGTTGCAGAAGGTCTTTGAAAGCTATAATAGCATTTATTACTGCTAGCATCTCCTTTTGATTGATGTGAAGGTGCTTTTCTTTTTGGGACCATTTGCCCTGAATGCACCGATCTGTCATGTGCGCCCCCCAGGCGTAGTCCGAGGTGTCTGTTGTGATGACTTGATTTGCTTGAGGCTTCTTAAATGGGAGACCTGTGTTTGTTTGGCAAGCTTGAGCCCACCACAGAAATTCCTTTTGAAGACATGGAATTAGTGGTATTATTGTTTCCAAGCTGTGGCTGTGTTGAGACCATAGGTTTTTCAGGTACCATTGAAGTTTCCTCATATGCAGCTTTGCACATGGGATTAGTAAGATGCAAGATGCCATGAATCCCAGAGCCTGCAGGATTTTCCTTGCAGTCAGCCTGGTGCAATTTGCTAGTGTTCTGAAGTATTGAGTTAGTTGCCCCTGCTTCTCTGGCGTGAGGTAGGCCATCTGGGTGTTTGTGTCCAAGTTGGCACCCAGGAAAATTATTTTCCGAGAGGGTATTAGCCTTGATTTCCTTTTGTTGACTGTGTATCCCAGAGAATTCAACAACATTATTACATAAGCCAGATGTTTCAGAAGAATGTGCTTGCTGTCCGCTTGGATCAGGCAGTCATCCAAATAGGGGTATATTTGTATCCCTTGAAGTCTGCAGTAGGCAATTACTGATGCCAGGCATTTCGTGAATACTCTGGGCACAGTAGATAAGCCAAAGGGCAATGCAGAGAATTGATAATGGGTTGAACCTGCAAGAATCTGAGGTATCTTCTGCAATTTTGTCTGATTGGGACATGCAGGTATGCCTCCTTGAGGTCCAATGTTACCAGCCAAGACTCCTTGCCCAGCATGGGAAGAAGCTGCTGTAGAATGAGCATCTTGAATTTTGGTACGAGTAGAAATGTGTTTAGGATGGATAAGTCCAAAATAGGACTCCAATCTTTTCCCTTCCTTGGTACCAGGAATAGTCTGGAATAAAAACCTTGACCTTGTTCGTGCGTAGGTACCTCTTGAATAGCTTTCATGTCTAAGAGATCTGAAATTTGTCTTTGTGCCTCTGCCCTTTGATTGTGTGGCAGGTTTGGCATGCCTCTCATTTTGGAAGGGTGTGAAAATGGAATCTGTAGCCTCTGTTTATAATGTCCAGGATCCATTTGTCTTTTGTGACAATATGCCAATTTTTTGAAAATAATGCCAGTTTTCCGCCTAAGGGTGCTGCCATTTGAGTCTTGCTTGGCATGCAAAGGGGAAAGTCATTGGGCTTGCTTTCTGAATGGTTGCGAGTTATCCTCACCACCTCTTTGTGTAGGAGCTTGCCATTGTCTGCCTCTAAATGATCCTTGGGATTGCCCTCTGCCCCTCGGGCACCTGTATCTACCTCTTTGGGGTCTGTCCGTGGCTGGAAAGGACCAATTTTTGGAAGGCCAATTTCTACTGAAACGTGGGGGTTGTATCTGTAGAAAATCTTTCACTGTTTGCATTGATTTAGCCTTTTCCTCCATTTTCCTTAAAACCTCCTCAGCATTAGCACCAAATAATACATCCTTTTGTAGAGGGGCATCTAGTAATTTAGCTTTGACATGATCTGGTAAGGTTTGTTCCTTGAGCCAGGCATGTCTACGTATGACTGATCCTGTAACAGCAGCTCTACATGTGGCCTCTAGAGCATCAAAACCACATTGTAAGGTATGTTTACCCACTTGTTCTGCACTGTGCATCAAATCCTGCAACTCCTTCAAGTCTGGTTGTTCAGGTTGTGACATTTTACTTCTCAATTGTGATAACAAAAACTGTTGGTACTTTAGCATATGGAACTGACAGTTTAATGCCCTCATGGTTAAGGTGGCCGAGGTATATACCTTTTTCCCCACCTTTCTAAGGATCTGGAATCTCTCTCGGAAGGTAAGTTTTTTAGCAGTGGAGGCCTTAATTCCCTTGGGACCCTGTGAGATGGTTTCTGGGTCAGCAGCATGGCTTTTGTATAGAAATTGGTGTGAGTCAGGGACCCTGTAATACCTGTCAGGCTTGACTGGGGCTGGAGGTAGAGAATCCGGGTTAAGGCAGGCCTCCGAGTACACATCATCTAGTATGTCCAAGACAGGAGGTATAGCCAGAGGCCTGTGCTAAGGTAGCAAGAGAAATTCCCTAAGCCTTTTCTTGGAATCTGAGTAATCTTGGCCTTCCCAGTGGAAGTGTTCCCTTAAGGTATGCAAAGTTTCCCCAGATGAGTAATCCCCCAGATGAGTAATCCTCTGGGGGGGACACAGATGGAATGGACTCCTCTGCATCGGAGTCTTCAAAAGGAGAGAAAGAATGTTCCTGTTCATCAGAGTGCTCTGATATAATGGAGCCCTGATCAGAGGCAGGGGATTCTTCCTCCACTCTGGGCCTTTTGTCCGGGGGGGGTTTAGAACCCCTGATAAGAGTAATTAAATCCTCAGCCATTTTAAGCATCTGTTTTTTTAGGCATGGGGCCTGGAGATGGGTCCTGTGTAGCTGGCCTCTTAGAATGCATGGCTGCTTTAGACTTAGTGAAGGCCTTGATGGAAAAAGAAGAGGAAGGTCTGAAGACACCTTGAGAGGAGGTAGATCTGTCCACAGTTTGAGATTCACCTCCAAGAGTGGCTTCGGCATCTGTAGTCGGGGTGTGGGCCGAGGAGCCTGCGACCTCGGGCACAGGAGACACCACCAATGAAGTGTCGTCGGTAATCAGGGGCTGCGTAGGCACCTCGCTGAGAACCGGACCACGTGTAGTCGGCTTTGGCGTGGTGTCGGTAGAGGCCGCGGACCTCGTATGTCAGTCCTTATCTTTGCGCTTTTTAGACAAAACTGGAGTCGGAGTATCCGACGACATAATATAGTTAAATGTTTTGCCAAAATAATGCTGGGCGAACTCCGCCCGACGCTTAATGGTGCGCTTGTTGAATGTAGCACAAAAATGACAGGCCGAGACGTCGTGGTCTGGGCCTAAACAAGGAATACAGAGGGAATGGAAATCCTTATGCGGTATTTGCTTCCCACATGAAATACAATTGTTAACTTTGTCTGACATCGGTCTGAGGCAAGAAAAGTTTCCCCAACGGGGTACTTAGCTTTCAAGAAGACTTCGGTTGCAAAATTTTCGTAATTTCAGGAGCTGGCCGACCGGCACTTGCGAACTGCTTCTGCTTCGGGCACCGCGTGGCAAGAACGACTGGAGAAAATGGCGTCAGCTGGTTCTTTTATACCCCTGTCGCACTGACGTCAGGGAAGAAGCGACAACAACCGACGCCGGACCTAGACTTTGGAATTCGGCCCGACTGAGGACCCGCCTGACGGCAGGAGAACCCATCTGTTATGACTGCAGCTGTATGCACGATGAACATTTTGGTTCTCCTGCTGAGACAGCAAGGAAGGTGTCTGAGGCAGGTGCCATGAAGATATTTGTGAAACACTGCACAGGAGTGGGTACCAGTGTTGGCGTGGCCAATCTGGAGCAATCAAAATAATTTTTGGTTTGTCCTGTTTGACTTTTAGCGGAACTTTGGAGAGCAGAGGCAGAGGGGGAAGGCGTAGACTGATAGGTTTTTCCAGCTGAAGGACAGAGCATCCACTTTCCAAGCTTTTTTGTGAGGAGTCCTTGTGCAAAATGTGTCCAACTGGCAGTTCTGGGGGAAGCAAATACATCTATGTCTGGGCTCCATTTGCTTGTCAACATGTTGAAAATCTATGGTTTCAGTTTCCACTCGTGTGAGTCCATGAGATTTCTGCTTATTCTGTCTGCCAGTGTATTCAGTTGTCCTGGCAGGAATTGAGCTTGTAGTTGCACTTGGTAGCTCAAGGCTGTGTTCCACAATGCCATGGCTAATCTGCAGACGGGGTAGGAATGTGTATCCCCTGCTTGTTTATGTACCACATAACCGTGGTGTTGTCCGTCTTTACCATTAGTTGTCCTGGATGAATGTAGTCCTTGAAGGCTGTCAGAGCATTCTGTACAGCTAACATTTCTTTTTGACTGATATGTAGGTGCATTTGATTTGGGCTCCATTTGCCCTGAATGCATGTCCCTGCCAGATGAGCCCCCCATGCATAGTCTGATGCGTCTTTAGTTAGGGTTTGGGCAGCAGGGGGTAGTGTGAATGGCAGCCCCTTGTTTTGGTGGCAGGCCTCTGCCCACCACAGAACTCCAGGCGTAGGCAAGGTATGATAGGAATCATTATTTCCAGGCTGTGACAATGTTGACTCCATAGACTTTTTCAGTACCACTGAAGTTTCCTCATAATCAGTCTTGCATATGGAATTAGAAGAATGCAGGAGGCCATGAACCCCAAGGCTTGCAGTATTTGTCTTGCAGATGGCAGGGTTTTTGTGGCCACTTGTTTGAAGTAAGTTACCAAATTAATTTGCTTTTCTGGTGTGAGGAAAGCCATCTGGGCAGTTGTATTCAAGCTTGCACCCAGGAATGTACACTGTTGAGAGGGTGCCAGTTGTGATTTATTTTCATTTATGGTGTACCCTAGACAAGTTAGAACCCTTTTTACAAACGCCAGATGATTTAGAAGTATGGCCTGGTTTTCTGCCTGCATTAGACAATCATCCAGATATGGATATATTTGAATATTTCTTTGCCTGCAAAATGCAATTACGGGAGCCAGGCACTTTGTGAATACCCTGGGTACAGTAGACAAGCCAAAGGGCAGTGCAGAGAACTGATAATGCAAGTAGCCTGCTTTGAAACGTAGGTATCTTCTGCACGATTCCCTGATTGGGATATGCAGATAAGCTTCTTTTAAATCTAGAGTTGCCAACCAGGTGTCTTTGCCTAGCATAGGAAGTAACTGGTGAAGAGTCAGTATCTTGAATTTTGGAATTTCCAGAAAGGTGTTTAGAGTAGACATGTCCAGAATTGGATGCCATGATTGGTCTTTTCTGGGTACCAGGAAAAGCCTGGAATAGGAACCTTGTCCCTTTTCCTCTTCTGGTACCGGTTGAATAGCCCCCATGCTTAAGAGGGAAAGTACTTGTTTCTGAACCTCTGCCCACTGATTTGGGGGCAGGTCTGGCCACCAGTCTGGTGTTGGCAAAGTGTGGAAATGAAATCTGTATCTCTGGGACACTATATTTAAAACCCATTTGTCCTGGGTTATGAGTTCCCAGTTCTTTGCATGAAGAGCAATCCCCCCCCCCCCCCAAAGGTAAGTGCTTGGTAATTTTAAAGGAAAGTCATTGAGACTGTTTACCATAGGGGATGTCTTGTTATTTCCAGATTTGGAAGTGGAGACCCCCCATTGCTTAGTTCTAAGAGTCCCTTGGGACTGAAACCTGGTGCTTTTGGTGTGTCTGAGTTTGGCTTGAGTGGATCTGGAAGGAGATGGAAAGAACCAATTCTTAGTAGGCCAGTGCCTACTAAATCTTGGAGGTTGTATTTGTAAGAAATCTTTTACAGTTTGCATAGATTTAGCTTTATCTTCCTTCTTTTTTAGAACTTCTTCAGCCTTATTGCCAAACAGGTGGTCCTAATTTAAAGGAGCATCCGACAATTTTGCTTTAACATGATCAGGCAGAGATTGCTCCTTAATCCAAGCATGCCTTCTAAGCACAGACCCAGTAACAGCAGCCTTGCAACAGGCCTCTAAAGAATCAAAACCGCATTGCAAAATATGTTTTCCAACTTGTTCAGCAGAATGCAATAAATCCTGTAAATCTATTTTCCACACAGTCAGAAATAAACATCACTTTCTGTTTAAGCAGTCCAATAATATGCTGTTGATATTTTAACATATGAAATTGGCAGTTTAAAACCCTGATGGCCAAGGTTGCAGAAGTATAAACCTTTTTACCCCATCTACCAAGTGCCCTGGAGTCTCTATCAGAAGGGGTAGGATTTTTAGCAACATCGTCGGCAGTTTTGGACCTTGACGGCCTGTCTCTGTCTTTTTCTTTGCATTTTTTTGGAATTCTGGTAGTCGGATGACTAACCAACGTCATTTCTGGATAATTAAACCGAGAACCGAAATATTTAGAGGCAAAAATGTACCGATGACAGATAGTCTGCTGATTAAATAAAGCACAAAACGACGGCAAGGTACGTCGTGGTCAGGGCCTAGGCAAGGAATAAAGTACAAGTGAAAATCTTTATGAGGTATTTGCTTTCCACTAGTAATGCAATTATTAACTTTTACTGACATCGGTAAGGAGCAAGAAAAAGTTTCCCCAACGGGGTACTTAGCTTTAAGTTGAAAACTTTGGTTCTAAAACTCGAAAACGAAAATTTCAGGAGTTGGACGACCGGCACTTGCGAACTGCTTCTGCTTCAGGCACTACACGGCAAGAAAGACTGATGTAATGGCATCGGCTGCATGTTTTATATCCCTGATGACCTGACGTCATGGAAGAAGGGACAGCAACTGACGCAAGACCCAAGACTTTGTTAATCAGGCCGACTGAGGGCAGCCTGCCAGTAGATTACCCAAATGTAATGACTGCAACAGTGAAACATGAGGAACATCTAGTAATGACTGGCTCTTAGCCAGAAGCCGAAGGAGACTCCTGGCACGGTTGTCCGTTTTGATGTGGTAATACGCATCCTGGAGGTCTATCGAGCACATCCAAACATCCTCCAGTAGAAAAGGGAGAATGGATTGTATAGTAACCATGCGGAATTTGGTTTGAACCACTGACTTGTTTAGATGGCCGAGATTCAAAATGGGTCTCCAGTCCCCGGTCTTTTTTGGCAACAAAAATAATCTAGTAAAAAACGGATTTGCATTGGTCTGGGGGGACTGGTTGGATGACTTTTATGGACACAGCTTTCTTATCTCTGAAGCTGCTTCTTCCCTTTGACTGGATGGAACATCGGGAAGGTTTTTTGTAGGTTTTGGATGTGATGCTAAAGGGATGTAACAGCCTCTGGAGATTATTACAAAAGATTGGTGGGTGCAGAGAGTAGAGTGCCAGGCAGCTGGGTGCAGAGAAAAACGAGCCCTGACTACTTCCAGAGGAAAGCAATCGGGCAACAATTCAGGAGAATTGATAAGACCATCCGGAGAAAGAATCCCTGGAGTCTTGATTTTGGGGACGCCCTCTGCCCCTAAAGGGTCTTCTTCCACCATTGGAACCCCCTCTGCCTCTAGGGGAATCCTCACCACATGCTTTGCGGAAAAGACCTTGAGATTTTTTATGCCATAGTTTCCCACTCCTCTGGTTCCTGGAAACAGAATGTTGAGGCTTGGAAAAATGTAGGCCAAAGGCAGACAAGGTCTTTCCATCCTGCTTGCATCTGCCCAGTGTGTCCTTTACTTTAGAACCAAACAAGGAAGATGGTTCAATAGGGGTGTTCAAAAAGGAGGACTTGAAGGAGTCTGCAAGGTCACAGATGCACATCCAGGCATGACGTCTCATGACTACACCTGCACCCGCAGCTCTATCAACCTCATGGACGAGTTGGAAATAGACTCAAGGGTGGCAAGTTGAGAGGCAGCCTCGTCTCATGCCCCATCAGAAACTTGACCCATGAGGGCTCCTGAAAGTTCGAGATCAGATCTCTTTGGAGCCTTGTGAAAAGTGCCAAGTAGTTCAGAGACCTGACCGCAAAGGTCACTGAAGCAAAAACTCGCTTCTCTAGTCTGTCCACAGCCCGGGACTCTCTTTTAGGTGGGTGGACAGTAGGACTTTCCTCCACAATGTCCTTTTTAGTGGCTGCCACCACCACCATAGCATCTACTGGCAAGCCTCTAGACCAGTGGGGATGGCTCCTCTGGAGGGGAAAGAATCTTGTCTGGTCTCCGGGGAATGGCCTCAATAGAATCAGGGTTCTTCCACGCATGCTTCACAATGAGCTGGACTAACTCATTGGCAGGTGGGGTCACCCAAGAAGTAGAAGGCAGAGAGCGGAAAGCCTGCAGGAAGACTGACTCCTCCGAAGAAGGGTTGGAGGGCTTCCAGCCACCCCTCTGTTTCAATATTTCCAGGATGTCTCCGAAGGGGACATCATCAGGGGGGTGACTGTGGGGACCCTTCCCCATCAATGTAGTCTGTATCCTCTGTGAGACTCTTTCGGAGAGTCAAGGTGTTTCCTCTTACACATCTTCTTCTGAGGGGGTTCTTCAGTTGGAATGTCTGAAGAAGACTCGGAACCCTGAGCTAGGGTTTCCTGAGGTTTGTGCTCTCGGTGTCCTGAGGAGGTGGCCCGTGGTAGCTGTAGCTCAGAGGGAGCACAGGGAAGATCTGACATAGGAGGAGTGCTTCCAGAAGCAAGCATCCTCTCCATCACCTGGAAAGCAGGCCCACCCGAAGAGGAATGGGAGCCTGGAACCGAGTAAGAATCTTGGTACCAGGGTCACACCCCACTCCGCCAGGCCTGCTCCTGGGGATGGAGCCTCAAGCAAGATCAGGGCAAGCATTGCCCCCAGATCAGAGGACAGAACCGATAAACTTGGAACCGTGCTCAGAACTGAGAGTTCCACCCCCAATCATGACACTGAGGAAGGGATGGTTCTGATGCAACCAAAACCCAAAGGGGCAGCCTCGGGGCCTCAGTGAGGATCACTGTCGGCACTAAGGAATGGGTCCCCACCAAGGATGTCGGAGCTATGCGCCTAAGAATCGATGGATCCGAGGGAGGAGTATAAGTGGGAGTCCTGGGAGCAGTAGACCCAAACCCCAAAGTGGGATGAGTCTTAGGAATGTTTATCCCTTTGGCTGTCAACAGCTGGTCCAGCAGGCACACCACATCTATTCAGACTCCTGGTGGACCTTACAGACACTTCTGAAGGGGAGTCAGGCCGGTCCAGAAAAGGGCTATAAGTCTGGCCTAAGAACGGGTCCAATAAGGGGGAGTACTGGGTCTGTGTTGTTTGAGTTGTCGGGACCGAAGACTCTAGCTTGGAAACAGGCAATAGAGGAATAAACGGTGTCGAAAAAGGACTCGGTGCCGAGGAGGCACTTGCAGTAGAGGTAATTATCGGCTCCAAAGGAATTGTCAGAACTGCCTTTGGGGCAGTAAAAGGTGAAGTTGGTGCGGAGACTATCGAAGACAGCAATGTCGGAACCATAGTCATTACTGTAGTTATGACTGGTGCCGACATCAAAGTTATAATGTCCATAGAAGCAACCTGAGCTGAGCTTGGAACAGAAGCAACAGTGATAGTCAGAGCCAAGGAAGCAGTCTTGTATTTGGTAGAAGATTTGTGTGCCTTGTGTTTGTGGGACATGCCCTTATCACCAGTCGGTGAAGAGGGATTGGAATGTGGACTTTTTTGTCCTTCACTGGTGGGGTTGAGACCTCTGACACAGAAAGGGCCTCTGAGAAAGGTGAGGGTAACGGGCTTTTCAAGATAAGTTTATTTTTTCTCTCGTTCAGCATCCGCTGACTAAAACTCAGGCAAATCTGGCAAGGAGGTTTTACAGAGAGGTGAGAAACCCCCAGACAATAGACACAATCATCATGTAAGTCGCTGCTGGGGAGTTTGCCATTGCAGGAAGTGCAATGTTTGAACCCCGAAGTTCCTTTCTTCTCAGACATATCCCAACACACAAAGGAAACACACAAATTACTGCTAGAAAGAGAAGGGAAAGAAGCAGAAAGAAAGATACCAACGATGGTATCAAACGATACCACAAGGGTAGGAGAGGGTGTTACCAACGATGGTATAAGAAATACCCGATGGGTAGAGCTACACAGAGAAATAGGGTAGAAAAACGAATTATATTAGAAAAAGGTTAAAAAAATACCAAAATTTGTAAAAATATGACACTTAGCTGGAGAGATTGGTGAAATGCTGCTATATGGCTGCGTGGCAAACGAGATCTGAGGTAATTGGGAGAAGGGCATTTTGGGTAGCAGCTTAGCTCAAGAGTTTTTGGTGTATGCGAGCTTGGTATTTGGCAGACTCAGTTCCGAGGGCTCGGAACCGAACCCATCAGTGATGAATGGGAAGAAGATTAACAACATCTGATGAAATATTTAAAGAAAAAAGAAGGTAATAAAAAACACAGTAAACGTAAAAAAGTTAATAGAAAAGGAGAATAAAGAGTTGGAAAAGGAGATTTCTTTAAATGAGCTAGATAAAGTATTAGGACAAGTAAATATAGATTTGGCTGCTGCCCCAGATGGAATAAGGTATGGAATATATACAAATTTACAGGACTGGCAAAAAATAAATATTTTTAAAGACTCTGAATGAATGGTTAAATGGAGATTTTATGTATAAAGAATGATGTAGTGGAATCCTTAAATTCATATGGAAGAAGGAATATTAGAAGACAATTTAAAAAAATGGAGTCCAATAGTATTGAATAATAATGATATTTATGAAAATAATACAAATGAGATTTGAAACTAAAATGGAAAATATTATGGAAGATAGCATATATACTATAAAGGGAAAAGGTTGTCAAGAATTATTAATGATAGAGAAATTGTGGATGATATTAAGAACAGAAAATCATGATATGAGACCTTAATAAGGCATCTGACACAACTGGATATGAAATATTATGGGCAATAATGAAAAAATAGAATGTAAGTGAGAAAGTTAGGAAATGTATGTCAGAGTATATCAATAATAAAGTAAAAATACTTTGTAAATAACTGGTTAAGTCAAGGGGTACATATGAAGAATGGTGTAAGACAGGGATGTCCAATGAGCTGTATACTCTTTGTATTAGTTGTGAATGTGATAGTATGTGAAATAAATTACAAAATGATGGAGGCAGGGTATATTTCACCTGAAGGGTTAAGAATTCCAGCTCTGTTAACATATGCAGATGACATTACAATATCAACAACCTACTCTTAGCAAGCATGGCTACTCATGTTCCCAGCTACCTACCACATAATATTAACTTCTTGTAGCAACAACTGCTAATGGCTGTTATGTAACTCAAAAACAGTTTGTATCAATTGTTCACTGATAACTCTCAACTACATTTTAACCATGTTTAGTAAATGTCACCATATTTTAAAATTGTACTATGCTCTACAGCTGTTTTACATCTGTTTTCTTCTTGTCTTGCGTCCTTAACTGGACTAATGTCTATATTTAAATGCTATGTTTTTTTAACTGTATAACGCAAATAATAATGTGGAGCTTTTCTCCCCGAGTCTACGCTGAAAATGGACCTGTGTCCAGTCGGACTCTTCCCGGTCAACAAATGTAAATAAATAAATAAATAAATAAATAATAAATAAATAAATAAAAACAAAATTTGGATAAAAGTAATAATTTGCACAAATGAGTCTCTAGAGATAAGGCTTTAAATAAAGAGAAAAGATCACAGGCATGTATTTTAGAATGAAAGAAATTTCTGTAGTAGGTATAAAATTTGGGAATAAATATGTAAGTAGAATTCAATGTGAAAACAATAGAAGACATAAAACAAACCTGTCTTTTCTGGAGAATATATAAATTATCATTCAGAAAAGAGGCTTATTTCATACATTCAGAACAGATGGGAAAATAAACTTAGCAAGTGTATTTATGTTGCCAACAGTATTTGAAAAGGAATTATTGCAGTTAAGTGTTTTCATTTATATGGGGATTTAGATTAAACCCAGTAAAAAGAGGAGTTTTGTATGTAAATAAAGAAGAAGGAAGTTTGGGGTTAATTAACCCAGTGGCATATGCTGCTTCATTAAATGTATACAAAGTGTTAAAGTGGATAAATGAAAAAGATGAGAGATTAGTAGTAAATAAATGTATATTTGGCAAAAAGTTGAGATGTAAGCTGAGTATGATAATACCCTCAGTGAGTTGTATACAAATATATATGTATAAGGTTGGTGGAGCTATTCAGCATAATAGTAACATGGTTTAGAGGCAAAGAGTTCTGATAAAAAGAATGTCAGTAGACAGTGCTAAGGTGAAGGAGGAGAGGTATGGAAGAGTAACAGTAAGAACAGTAAAGATAGAGAGTGGTGAGAATACAAAGTTTAATGGAACACAAGAGGGAGATCTAAAAGAAAGTGAAGAATGAGTACTGATACCAGAGGAAAAAAGTGTGGGGAAGTCAAGTATTTTAGAGGGGTGGGTATACTAATACACATGGGATGGGATTGGTGTAAAGGATCAGTAAACAAGAGTGGAAAAATGAAAGACTAGTCAGACAATTGATGGTTGATACTCTCTAGATTAATGTATGACTAAGAATAAGGTAATATAATGTTATATAGTTTTTTTATCCTGTGTCCCTGTGACAGCAGCATTGATTAATGTAATGTAAATATTGCTTGTGTTGTTTCAGATACGAGATCCCTGTGAGACACTTCCAGTTTGCTGGAGTGAGTTTATTGAAGTTTTTTTTTTCACTAGGTGCTTTTTCAAAGCAGGATTTTTGGAGAGTGGACCCACCTTCAGAGGAGTGAAATATGTCATAAGTTGAAGGTTTTATAGTGAGTTTGTTAGATGGAAAGGGCAGTACAGTAGTCGAGTTTAAATGTGAGACTTGATAGGAGGAAGGTGGCTACACTTGCAGTGAAGTGCAATGATGTTCAATGAAGGAAGATAGATTAATGACGGGACATACTTTACTCATTTTTGTTTGTAGAAGGTTAGTGTTATATGCCGAGTTAGAGGTTTCAACAGTGCATAATCTAAATTTGAGGTATGCGCTCCTTTAGCCAGTGAAGATCCTGCTTCAGGTGTGAGATTGCTTGACAGAGTATCAGGCTTTTAGATAAGACATTTCACCAAAGCTTTCTCAGTGTGTTTGATGAAATTTAGTGAGGGTAGAGTCAAAAAAAGACCAAGGTAACTGTATGGATAATTTGAGGTATTTTGTTTGAGTTTGTAACATGTATGCATCTGCAGTGATTAACTTATGTTTTTAGGTATCCCAAGAAGCATTACCAAGTTTGACACAGTTTAGTAGAAGCTTATTTTGAGCAAAGAAAAGAAAGTACAAAACTTTTCCTGTAAATTTCTTATCAGTTTTGTAAGAGATGGAGGTGAGTATGATGTCTGCATACAGAACAAAGGGATAATGAGGAGTACACAGATTGATAGTATTGATAAACAGCGAGAAAAGTATTGTACCAAGAATGGTTCCTTGAGGGACACCTGAAGAGAAGGTGCTATAAATGGAGAGTTGTTCAATACTAAAGATGTTGGAAGTCTTACTGGTTAGATAGTTTTGCATCCATGGCATAATTTTTCCACTGACATCTATATTAAGGAGCTTTTGCACGAGAAGGTGGTGGCTGACTCTGTCAAAGGCTCATTTCAGATCAACAAATATGCTTCTACAATATGTACATCTCCAAATTATGCAACAAAGTCTAGAAGATTTCAGATCTTTGCTTGGAAGTCTTTGCATAGTATTTTTATACCACAGACTCCAGAATTTTTCGTTAGGTAGATGGCAAATGATAAAGATGCAACGGGGAAGAAAGAAGTAACTGGGGACGTGTTTTGGGAGCGTAATGAGTTGGCAGACTTCAAAAATTCTCCAGAGAGTACTGCCAGAAATAATGGGTGATCAAATGGGTGTAACTAATAAAATTATTTTTTATGGTCTTGCTAAGTTTAATTCTGGTGACTCCCAAAAAGCAATTACTAGAAAATGGAAATCAAAGTCTAAAACAACTTTATTTGAAATATTGAATATTGTAACAGAGATAAAAGAACTGGAAGTGGGATCTTTAGAAAAGTTTAGGAGCAGATTGCATAGAAAAAAAAAAAAACATGGAAATTGTGGGAACAATAAATGCAGAATAACATTTTAGAGAAGGAGTGAAACTTAATGGAAATCTGTAATTGAGCAATTTATGTAATGTACTGATAACAGTTATATAAGGAATCATATGTGATGTACAATGCCTGTTACTAGGAACATGTTCATTTGGTTTGTTTTATTTTATATATATGTAGTTTTGCCTAAGTCTTAAGTGATAATTCAAGAAAGGTGTTAAAAAAAAAACAAATAGTCCTCCACAATAAAGACCTTTCCCCAGGTTAGTGTAAGGGGCACTGGCTGCTGTATGCAGAGCAGTGAGTGTGTTATGACCACAGTGGAAGCCATGTCAAGGGACTATTAGTGGTCCATATTTATTGATGTTATCAATAATCTCCTTAACGATTTTTTTATAAAGTTTTTACTAATAAAGCAGGGGGGTAGATATTGGTTTGTAATCTTGTGCCGCATTGGGAGGGTATGTTTTAGAAAGGCATATTTACAGGTGATCACTACATTGGTGGTCGACTGGCTTTACTTCTAAAATTTAATGCAGTGGTGCATTCCATCTCAGAGCATTGCATGAAAAGGTACAGCATTTATTTGCAGTTTTTTTGCCCTTTTCTCTGCTGTGGTGTGAACATGAAGTTGGTATGCACAATTTAGGGGGGGGGGTGGAGTCCTCCACATGGGGGGGGGGTGCAGGAGCTTGTGTCACTTGCAAAAAAAAAAATATTTGCGCTTATGTTTCTGCAGTAGCCTTAGCTATACAAGTTATATCCTGCCAAGGATATAACAGCCGGCTAGCTTCCAAAGCTTCAGGGCACCTTTCATGGGCTCAAACCATTAGGCAGTTCAAGCTGAGTTGCCTAAAAAGACATGTTTGAGCACCAAGCCCTTCAGAGCTTTCCTGTCTCCAACAGAGCACTTCTCTGCTAGCTTTCAAGGACCAATAGTCAGCTTGTGCTGCTCCTTTGCTGGGAAAATAAGTTCCCTATTGGGGGGGGGGGTTACATTTACTATTCACGTATACCTTCCTGGTCAGGAAAGTTTTTTTTTTTTTTTTATCTAGGACTTTAGGGTTTAGTTTTAGAGTTAGGGGTGGCACAGTGGATAGCGTTGTTGCCTCACACCAAGAAGTTCCCTGGTTCAATTTTCAGTTGGAGGGTGTTCTGTACAGAGTCTATATGTCCTCCTTGTGTTCATGTGGGCTTCCTCCAGGTGCTCTGATTTCCTCCCAGTAAGTGGACTGGACACTAAAATTGGCCATAGGTGTGTGTTTGTGTGTGATGTGGAAGAACTACTGTGGCACGGCTAGCCACACAGCAGTGTAAACCTTGGCTCTAGATGATTGTCACTGTTGAACTGACACCCTGACCCCATGTGCAAAAATGGGAAAAAGGGGTACGGATGGATCTAGGAGTTTGTGTTTTAACAGATTGTCATTAGATTTAACTGTACTTTTAAATAGGAGCTCTCTTTTTTTCTTGTCAGTTTACAAGTTAAAAGTAGCTGAAATATTTTTTCTGCAGAGAAACTATGTTTATTTTACTTTTGGGGGCAGTCAAAATGCATCAAAGTGCTTTTTTCCTGTATTTTTGTGGAGAAATAGTGATTTTTAATCACTTTATATTTTTTCAGCTTATAATGCTTGTTTTCCCCAGGCAAAAGTCACCATTTTTGGCTTGACCATGGAACAAACTATCAGTCCCATGGTCAGTTCTTCATCCAGCCAGAAAAAGTTGAGTAAATAACCTTTGCCATTGCAGCAGGATAGCAATTTGCCTCAGCTGTAGGTGGGTGACTCTGCTGTGGCCAAAGCAGGTTCCTCAAACCACTCATCGTTTAGTCCAAATCTCTCTGGTGTAGAACCTACAGTCACTTTGGAATGAAAGTTAGCCACCTCTCATTGAGCAAAAGAGAGCCACTTTTATTAGTTCTGGGAAAAAGAACAATGAAGGCTTCCATCCCTGGAGAAGCTGCTGCTGCTCTTGCAATTAACAACTCTGTTGACACCATTTTTTTCTGTCAAAAAGAAACAGAAAATTAAACACATATCTGCTTCTCTTCCGATTTCTCTTAACAGGAGTGTTTACTAGATCTGGCTGTGGATCAAATTCAGGTTACTGATCCTTCTTATAAGGTGTTTTCTTGATGTCTCTCTTCCTGAACAGATTCGGATTCTGAATCTGGAGGGGAAAATGAAGGGGCAGATGCAGGTTTTTCTCCTCGGATTTCTGATTCAGATTCTGAGGGGGCACCATATCTGATTCTCCCTGTGGATGTTTCTCCCTCTCCTCTCTCTTTCTATGAAACTATTTCCAGAATGTCCCAGTGTTTTCAGTGGGTGAGCACAGTCCCTCAGAAAGTACTATGAGTTGTTACATATGGAATTTCCAGAACTTCACCCATTCCTCCAGTGCTATCAACATTGGAGGATTTGTGTCACTGCCTGCAGTTTTCCTGATTGAGGAACTTTTTACAACCTGTCTTTTACGTTTTTATACACTTATCCCAAACCTGACCCAGAAACTATATCTTAAATTAATCCCACTGCTGCTAAACATTTAATTTGGTTCCTACACTTTCAGACAAGGATGGGAAAATAACTGATAAGTATTGTGAAAAGTGTATGCTTCTGCAAAGTACAGTTGTGTACAATTACCATAAATGTAGATGTTCGAGTCTATTCACTGTTGCAGTCATTACATTTGGGTAATTCTGCTGGCAGGTTGCCCTCAGCTGGCCTGAATTCCAAAGTCTTGGGTCCTGCATCAGCTGCCTTCGCCCCTTCCCTGACGTCAGGTCATCAGGGGTATAAAAGAAGCAGCCAACGCCATTTTCTTTAGTTTTTCTTGCCCCAGATGGCAGGTGCCCCCTAAAAGGGTTGCCAAAATTTATATATGTATAATTACATGCACCAATATAAAATTTACCTTCATCTACAAGCAAATACATCACATAGATTGTATAAATCAGAGAAGGAAAGATAGGTTCCATCAGAAGAAAAGGGGGATGGTGAGTGGTTAACCTGGACTGCAACAGTGAATACATTCGAACATCTACATTTATGGTAAGTGTACACAACTGTACTATGTTTTTCGTGTTTCACTGTTGCAGTCATTACATTTGGGTAGAGTCCCAAAGCTAAGGTTGGGGGACTGGAGCTAAACAGCATTAGGAGCGGCTAAGAGGCCCTGCAGAACTGCAGTGGCAAAGCCTACCCTGGATTTAAGAGTAGAATGGCAGATGATAGTGCTTTGTGTGCACTGAACTCCAAGTAGCAGCCTCTAAAATGTCCTTGGGAGGTACTCCTCTGAGAAAGGCTGCTGAAGTGGCTGCAGCTCTGGTTGAGTGTGGCCTAATGCCCTTATGTACTGGTCTGCCATGGTGTACATAGCAGAAACGAATGCAGTGGCCTATCCACTTTGAGACAGTCTGCTTTGAGATAGCCTTTCCTTGTGATCCTGCAGCATATGTCACTATTAATTGCTGTCTTTCTGAAAACTTTGGTTCTGTCCAAGTAGAATCTAAGCTGTCTGTGTACGTCCAAAGAATGCAGAATTGTCTCCCCCTTGTTCTGTGGATTTGGATAAAAGGTTGACAGGTGAATAGTTTGGTTGAGAGCCACACTGGACACCACCTTAGGCATAAATGTTGGGTTTGTCCTCAGAGAGACCCTGTCTGGATAAAAAATGATAAAAGGTTCCACAGCCATGAATGCCTGTAGCTCTGAAAATCGTCTTGCAGAAGTTATTGCTAGGAGCAGAGCTGTTTTCCAAGATAAAAACTTTATATCAGCAGTAGCAGCTGGCTCAAAAGGAGGCAGGGTGAGTTTTTCCAAGACACAGTTGAGGTCCCATGCAGGCATTGTTGATCTCCTTGGAGGTCTTACATTTTTGGCTCCTCTGAGGTACTGCTTTAATAAGGGATGAGAAAAGATTGGTGGCTCTACATTGTAATGAGCCGAAATGGCAGAGACATGAATTTTAATAGATGAATAGATCCCACTTTTCTGAGATTTAAAAAAGTTCAGTTACAGGCTTGCTGTTCTTGAACTGTTTGTAAGTTTCTTGGAGGCCATTTTTTGCTCGGGCTAAAGGGAAGTCTCTCTGTTGATCAGTGGCAGTGAAAAACAATGAGCAGCCTGCCTGCCACTGTGGGAGTGGTTACTGACTTGAAACTGTAGTTTTATTGGCCACTTTGGGTCAATTCCAAACTCCTTCATCTTCCTCTCTTAAAACCCTCTTTTGCGTGGTATTGCGCGTTTTTGTGCATAGTGCAACAGTGGGCAGCGCTGCCTAATTGGGTTTAAACTATTCCTGGCTCCACAAAGTCTGCTCTTCACTATTTCCCTTAGAACTGCTCTATCTCTCAATTTAAACACCATATTCTCATTCCAAGGCCCTTCACTGGTCCAATTAAGTAATCCTACAAGTTAGCACTATTAAACCATAAGCACTACTTACTCTTATACTCTCTATGATTACCCTGTCCTCTATTGGTCCGTCTTAAATTCAGTTTCCCTATATTACTCTAGCATGTCCAAAGGTCAGTCAATGGTTTCCTCTCCAGTCCAGCTGGTGAATCTGGGAATTTTGAGGCAATGTTACAACTGTCTCATGTACACGGACAACCCTCTCCTCCTCCAAACAGGTTCAAATATATGTGAGAGATGCAACTATTTAGCCAAACTGGAGGCTGAGCTCTCTCATCTCAAAACTGGTGTAACCAGTCAGGAGGAGAAGGTAACCTCACACAACACAATTCCAGTATCACATAGTCCCACCACATCAGCGAACCAAACACATAAATACACAAAAACATACTCGGAAGCTCTAAATAAAAATCTACCTAAGCAACAGAGACCACCAAAGCAGACATCCAAGCAAACGCTACCTCAAAACAAAACACGCACAACACATAGCCCACTAAGTCAGTGTGCCAAGCAGCCACAGCCCTTAAGGCTGAATAACACACCTGATACTCTTGTAATAGGTGACTCTATTGTCAGACACACTGACGTCCCGCTCACCAGGCTGAATAAAGAGAAGGTCACGGTGAGCTGCCTGTCGGGTGCTAGGATCCGCCACATAATGCAAGCACTCAGGTCACTCCAAAGCAAATACAAATATGACTCAGTCATTGTACATGCTGGTGTGAATGACCTGAGGCGTACCTCCCTGGACTACATGAAAAGATACATAGAGGAGCTCTCTGATCATGTAGCCCAGGCTGGTATGACCCTGACCTTGAGCAGCATCTTACCCTCACCTAGAATGATGCCATAGTACAAAGACAAAATGATCGATTTTAACAATTGGCTAAAATTTTGGTGTCATTCAAAGGGGATCCAGTGTCTGTCAGCCTGGGATGACATGCTCGACAAGCCACGTTGCTTCGCTAGGGACGGCTTGCACCTGTCACCACTGGGCTTTCGGATATTAGCAAAGGCTCTTGCCACCCCATAGTGCCTTTTTTAGGCAAGGCTCAAAAGTCAAACCCACCCCCATAGACAGCACAAGGAACAAGAAACTAAGGGTAATGCTGCTTAACGACAGAAGTCTTAACCTCAAGATGCACACACTTGAAGCTCTCCTCAGTATGGAGAACATCGATATCTGTGCAGTGACAGAAACCTGGTTCAAGGCTCCAGAGAGCACCCCAGCACTACCAGGCTATACCTCATATCATGCTTTTTGGCCCCAAAACCCGGACCGAACCACAAAAGGAGGGGGAGTTTCCATATTTATCAAGGATATCCACACCTCCAGGTTAGTGGCATTGCACGTATCGGAGACCATCCATGTGCAACTAACAGTGGGCAATACTGCTTTTCAGTTTATAGCATCCTACAGACCACCCTCTCAAAGTCAGGAATCCCACTCGGCTTTCCTGAAAACATTGGAGAACATGAAGATCTCTCCGAACACCATTATATTGGGCGACTTCAACTACCCAAACATTGACTGGGAGCACTACTCAAGCCCCAGCACCTTAGCCCAAAGGTTCCTGGAAATTATAAACTCAAATGCTATGGAACAACTAGTCACCACTCCCACAAGAGGGGACAACATACTAGACCTGATCATTACCAACATGGGGATTCTATGCTCCACACCAGAAGTATATCCCTCATTGGTAAGATCAGACCATAAATTAATTTCACTGGATGTCCACATCCGACCCCACCCCCAGCCCAGAAAACCACAGTGAAAAACTTCTCAAAAGCGAACTTCTCACTTCTCAAAACCGAAGTGGAATCCTTCAAGGCCCCAGGGCCAGTGGTAACTACAGCCCAAACTGCAGAATCCTATATAAACGCATTCTACGGACATCTCCAGGAATGCATGGATCATGCTATCCCAAACAAAACCAAGACCCAATCATCCAAAGGCAGGCGTCCAGTCTGGTGGACCCCTGCCATAAATAAACTGTACAACAGAAGGAGGAAGCTACTACATGATAGAGCAAAATCCCTAATAGGGAAGGCATCTCTGATCAGTACTAAAAAAATGACGATTCCTCATAAAATCCTCCAAGGCCAGCTTCGAGAGAAAAATTGCACAGGACACCAAAGACAATCATAAGGCTTTTTTCAGTTATGTTAGGAACCTGGGATGCAACTCCCAGACTTGTTCTGAGTTGATTCTAAACGACAAAAAATACACGGAACCCACTGACATCGCCAATATCCGGGCAGACAGGTTCAGTGCAAACTTCTCCACCCCCTCCCCCCCAAAAGAGCAAGTATCTATCCCGGCAGAGGGCTGCCTCCCAAACATCTCTGATGCTCAGGTGAAGGCTGCCCTCTCCAAAGCAAAAAACACTGCTTCCATGGGACCAGATGGCATCCCAAGTTGCGTCCTACATGAACTCCAAGAGGAACTAATCCCTCAAATAAAACAGCTATACAATCTCAGCCTCACTACAGGATATGTGCCCACAGAATGGCGAACAGCAACAGTGGTCCCACTCCATAGAGGTGGAGCCTCTACGGACCCTGGAAACTATCGCCCCATAAGCCTGACTAGCTTAGTCTGCAAGGCTATGGAGAGGATCATCATGGAGCTCATAAACAAAGACATTGGGGACCTACAGACACTAGATCCTACCCAGTTCGGCTTTGTCAAGGGCAGATCCTGCCTTTTGAACCTGGTTGACTTCTTCGAAACAGTCACCAAAGCCATAGATGAAGGGAAGGTAGTCCACACAGCCTATCTGGACCTTGCAAAGGCATTTGACACAATACCCCACTCGGGCATCATAGATAAGCTATCCAGCTTAAATATAAACCCCTATGTCACAAGATGGGTCACAAACTGGCTCAAAGACAGAACCCACAGAGTGAGAGTTGCTGGAGCCATGTCAGACTCGAAACCGGTCACAAGTGGCATCCCACAGGGTTCTGTCCTGGGACCTGGGACCACTCTTGTTCGGTATATACTTTTCCGAGGTACAGGCAAACGTGGGAGGACTATGGCTCACCAAGTTCGCAGACGACTGCAAACTGGGCGCCATAATCGACTCTCCAGCTGACACAAACATCCTTCAAAAAGGTCTCACAGAGACAGATAACTGGTGCCAGCGCCATGGTTTAAAGCTAAATGCCAAAAAATGTATAGTCATACCCTTTGGCAAAAACAATGTGCCCACAAATTACCACATATGTGGAAACCCATTAAGTACAGAGAAAGTTATTAGGGACCTGGGGACCCAAGTTGATAGCAATCTCTCCTTTGAAAACCACATTACCAAAATGGTTAGAAAGACCTTCTACATAGTCCACCTCATCACGACTAGATCAAGAGAGGTAATCGTGCCCCTTTATTCATCCCTCATCAGGCCCATCATAGAATACAATGCCCCTTTTGGGATGTACTTTACCCGACACCTGCAGCAATTAGAAAGACCCCAAAAGTATCTCACCAAGAGGATCAAGGGTCTCAAACAGATGCCATATGCTGCTCGGTTAAAAAAAAACTCCAGCTCTACTCAGTCGCATACCGCCTACTTCGAGGCGATCTATGCCTGACATACAAAGCTATGTCAAATCCAGAATTAATGGACATGCTCCACCTCAGTAAATCTAAATCCGTTAGAGAGACACGCTCGAGGGACTTGAACCTCAGCACAGAAATAAATAGAACTTGCTGGAGGGACAGGTTCATAACCCAGAGGCTCCCTTCGCTCTGGAAAAGAATTCCAGTTCATGTGAGGCAGAGCACCTCACTGAATCTCTTCAAGAAGAATCTCAATAGGTGGATGGGGGATCGTAGGTTTGTCCCAGGGATTACTCCCGTGTCACTATTAGACAGAGGCACAGTAAACTAAACCTTAAAAAGGGCACAGTATACTCAAATCAAGGGGTGGCATAAGCCATACAGAATCGGGCTAGGCTTATAATTGCCCCAGGGCAGATAGCCTAGTATGAACCTATGAGAAAGATAGGCCTTTGTCCAGCATCTCAGTTAAGTATTGCAAAATCTGAGGAATACTTGGCACAGCTGTATTGGTTCCTTGTGCCTGGTTCCAAGCACAGAATCTCTTCCATTTTCCAGCATAAGATTTTCTAGTACTAGGCCTTCTGGCTTCCAAAATGACATCCATCACAGCTTTACTGAGAGGTGTGTTTTGTATGACTACATTATTCGCCATGCTGTCAGGTTTAAAGTTCTGAGTTGGCTGTGCAAAATCTGACTGTTTTGCTAGGACAGTAGATAAGGTATTTGAGGTAAGGTCCAAGCTGGGCATTGAGACAAGCTCCTTAGTATTGGATAGCAGTACTGGCGGGGCCAGTCTGGGGCAATCAGTATAATCTTTGGCTTCTCCTGTCTGACCTTTAGGAGTACCTTGGGGAGGAGAGGCAGAGGGGGAAAATGCGTATACTGATAGGGCGTCCACTTTCCATGCTTGTCTGTGATAAATCCTTGTGCAGAATCTTTTTAGTTGGTAGTTGTGAGGGGAGGCAAATAGATCTATGTCCGGGCATCCCCATTTCCTTGTTATCATGCTGAAGACTTGTGGGTCCAGGTGCCACTCGTGGGGATCCATGAGGTTTCTGCTTAGTTCGTCTGCCAGAGTATTTTTCCTTCCTGGCAGGAATTGTGCCTGCAGATGTACTTGGTAAGCCAATGCTGTGTCCCACAAAGTTATGGCTAGTCTGCAAAGGGGGTAAGAATGTGTGCCCCCCTGCTTGTTTATATATCACATAACCGTGGTGTTGTCTGCCTTTATCAGTAGTTGTCCTGGATGAAGTAGGTCCTTGAAGGCTGTCAGGGCATTTTGAACTGCTAGCATCTCTTTTTGATTGATATGTAGATGCATTTGGTTTGAGGTCCATGTGCCCTGAATGCATCTTCCTGCCATGTGGGCCCCCCAGGCATAATGTAATGCATCCGCTGTTAGTGTCTGCCTGGCTGGGGGTAATGTGAATGGCTGTCCCTTGTTTTGGTGACAAGCCTTTGCCCACCACTGAAACTCCTGTTGCAGGCAGGGAATGAGAGTAATCATAGTTTCCAGGCTGTGGCAATGTTGAGTCCATACACTGTTTAGGTACCATTGAAGTTTCCTCATAGGCAGTCTTGCATATGGAATTAGTAGGATGCAGGATGCCATGAAGCCCAAAGCCTGCAGAATTTTTCTTGCAGATAATTGGACCTTTGTTGCCAACATTTTGAAATAGGTAGTCAGTTGCCTTTGTTTGTCTGGCGTGAGATAAGCCATCTGAGCAGTTGTATTTAAGCTTGCACCCAGGAATATTATCTCTTGAGAGGGTAATAGTTTTGATTTCTTTTCATTGACTGTGTACCCTAGACATGTTAGAAGTCTTTTCACAAACGCCAGATGCTGTAGAAGAATGTCCTTGTTCTCTGCTTGAATTAGACAGTCATGCAAGTAAGGATATATATGTATTCCTCTTGGTCTGCAGAATGCAATTACTGGTGCCAGGCACGTTGTAAAGACCCTGGGCGCAGTAGATAAGCCAAAGGACAGTACAGATAATTGATAATGCATTGAGCCAGCCTTGAATCTGAGGTATCTTCTGCATATTTGTCTGATTGAGACATACAGGTATGCCTCTTTTAGGTCTAAAGTCACTAGCCAAGCGTCCTTGCCCAGCATGGGCAGAAGCTGCTGCAAAGTCAACATCTTGAATGTTGGTATATCCAGGAAGGTGTTCAAAATAGATAGGTCCAGTATTGGCCTCCAGGCCTTGTCCTTTCTGGGTACCAAGAACAGTCTTGAGTAAAATCCTTGTCCCTGCTCTTGCTCTGGTACTTGTTGAATGGCCCCATGTCCATGAAGGATGAGACTTGTTTTTGTGCCTCTGCCCATTGATTTTTTGGTAGATCTGGCCAGCCGTTTGCTTTTGGCAGGGTATGGAAATGGAACTTGTAGCCTTGTGACACAATATTTAGGACCCATTTGTCCTGGGTTATAATGTGCCAATTTTGAGAAAAAAGTGCTAATTTTCCCCCTAACGGTGCTGCCAGGAGATAAGTGCTTGGTGCAGGCAGGGGGAAGTCATTGGGACTGTTTCCTGTATGGTTGTGATTTGTCTTCTCCAACTTTGGAGGTAGAAGCCCCCCATTGCTTTGAGTGGTATGAACCTTGAGCCTGGGATCAGCCTCTAGGGTGTCTGGGTCTACCCCTCTAAGGTCTGTCTGACACAGGAAAGGACCAATTCTTTGTTGGCCAGGGTCTACTAAACCTGGGTGGCTGTACTTGCAAAAAAACCTTTGACCGTTTGCATAGATTAAACTTTGTCCTCCATTTTCTTTAACACCTCTTCTGCCTTAACACCAAAGTATCATGCTTTAAAGGTGCATATAATAATTTAACTTTAACATGATCAGGCAGATTTTGTTCCTTTAACAAAGCATGCATCCTAATTACAGAACCTGTAACTGCGGCCCTGCAGGAGGCCTCTAAAGAATCAAAACCACGTCGCAAAGTATGCTTTCCAACTTGTTCAGCTGCATGCAATAAATCCTGCATGTCTTTGTTTTCTGCACATTCAGAGTATAACAACATTTTCTGTTTAAGCAATGCCATGACATGTTGCTGATATTTGAGCATATGAAACTGACAGTTTAAGGCCCTTATAGCCAAGGTAGCAGATGTGTAAACCTTTTTCCACATCTATCCAGTGCCCTAGAATCTTTGTCAGAGGGGGTAGAGTTTTTTGCAGCGGAAGCCTTAACTCCTTTGGGACTCTGAGAAATAATTTTTGGGTCTGCAGCAGGGTTTTTAAAAAGGAAGTTATGAGAGTCAGGAACCCTGTAATATCTATCAGGCTTAACAGGAGCTGGAGGTAAGGAGTCAGGGGTAAGACTAGACTCCAAAAACACATCATCTACAATGTCTAACACAGGTGGGATGGCTAGTGGCTTGTGTTGAGGTAGTGAAAGGAAATCCCTGAGCCTCTTTTTAGATTCTGAAAAATCTTGGCTCTCCCAGTGGAAATGCTCCCTCATGGTATGTAAGGTTTCCCCAAAAGTATAGTCCTCTGGAGGAGAAGCTGAAGGTAGAGATTCTTCAGCATCAGAATCCACATGGGGGGAAGAGAGTATTCCTGATCAGAAGTGGAATCAGAAGAAATGGAAACCTGATCTGAAGATTCATAGTCAGTTTCTTGCCTAGGCCTCTTATCAGGAGGGTGATGGGAACCCCTGATCAAGGTAATCAAGTCTTCGGCCATTTTGAGCATCTGTTTTTTGGGCATACAGGCCTGACCACGTGGCTCTTGAATTTGTTTCTTTGCTTTGGAAGGTGCTTTAGTCTTTGTCGCTGAAGTTGGTTTGATGCAAAGATGTTTAGGTCTGAATACACCCTCAGACGCCGGTGCCTGCTCAGCGGCTCCAGACCCATCTGAAGGGATAATATCCGAGGCTCCAATACCTTGAGTTTCCAGCGGCATGGCAGACTCCACGTGGGAGTCGGTAGCGGCCTGTGACTCTAAAGTAGTGGGCATCAGGGGCTGCGAAAGCGCCTCACTGAGGACCGGCGAACTGGCGACTGGCTTAGGAGAGGCTTCGTCGTCCGTTTTGGGCCTCGGCTGTCTATCTCTTTCCTTTTCTTTGTGTTTTTTGTGAGCTCTGGTAGTCTGATGGCTATCCAATGACATTTCTGGATAATTAAACTGGTGGCCGAAATAGTTTAAAGCAAAATCCTACAGACGCTTAATAGTGCGTTGGTTAAATCTAGCACAAAACCGACAACCAGAAACGTTGTGATCAGGGCCTAGGCAAGGAATACAGTAAGAATGAAAATCCTTATGAGGTATTTGCTTCCCACAAGAAATACAATTATTAATTTTTTCTGACATTGGTCTGGAGCAAGAAAAAAGTTTCCCCAATGGGGTACTTAGCTTTATTGAAGACTTCAGATCTGAAACTCGAACACGAAAATCTCAGGAGTCGGCCGACCGGTACTTGCGAACTGCTTCTGCTTTGGGCACTGCGCGGCAAGAAAGACTAAAGAAAATGGCGTTGGCTGCTTCTTTTATACCCCTGACGTCAGGGAAGGGGTGACAGCAGAAGACGCAGGACCCAAGACTTTGGAATTCAGGCCGGCTGCGGGCAACCTGCCAGCAGGATTACCCAAATGTAATGACTGCAACAGAGAAACACGAAGAACATCTTTATTTTCAGAATTTTTAATTGTCAGGCTCCTATGTTAAAGTTTATTCTGACTAACTGTGAAAGTGAGAGGAATGTCTTGTCTGCAGTTTCTTCTTGTGAGGAAAAATCTGCTTTAAAAATATTAGTTTCTTCTATATTACTAGTCACAACTCATTATTTAAAGTGTGTGCATGACTCAGAGCTCTAGGGCTATGACTATAGTACTGTTTTGTGGAGGATGTGAAAATGAGATTTTAAATTCTCATTAGAATACAGACTTAGTTATTGGGCCCTCTGCTGCAGAGGTTATCAAAAGTGTGATGAGAAGGCCAAGGTTATACAGGAAATCTCTTAAAACTGTTCAGCTCTCACTCTAACCCTTCATCCAATTTTAACAAGAAATAAATTAACAGACTCAGCAAAATGCTGGTAAACAGACATTTTATTAGAAATGGCAAGGGGGGGGGGGTTCCAACAATAATACAGGAACTTCCTAAAACCAAGGGCAGTCCAATAAGTTAGAATGACTGTTTACGAGACCTTGTCCCCCTCCCACCCTGGCAGCCACTTCTCTCTTCTAGGATGGATCTTTTCACACAAGAACAGGGGTGCTTGATGTATACAAACCCAGTCAACTTCAACTGACTATGCAAATGGTAGGATCTTAATTCTCTTAAGGTATCTCATTACTAAGGATACACAGGTACTAATGGAGACAAGAAAGCCTGCTACTTGAAAATCATATATTACCAAATGGGCAAGGTTTTCTAGTTGGTACCAACAACATAACCAGCACCCATTCAGGGCTAGAGTTTCTCTGGTTTTATAGTATTTGTGTGAGTTACTATCCTTTGGCCTTTCTTACTCCGCTGTCAAGGTTAATTTATCAGCCATTTCAGCATGTCTGCACTTGGATCCCCTCTTTTAATGCATTCTCATTGTTGGAGTGTTTTTGAAATGGGGTTTTCCATAAGAGGCCTCCAAGAAAATCTGTGGCTCTTCCTTGGAATCTTAATTTGCTGTTAAAAATTCCAACACTTGCTCCATTTGAACCGGGTTCACTACTAAATATCAAAATTCCACAATCCCGAGAGTCTGAAAACTGAGGACCGGAATCTCGAACTAAAAAAAAAAAAAGTAAAACACAAAACAAACTATTCTAACATTTATGCAGGGGGGGGGGGGGCAAGCCCCCCTGCAACTTAATATACCAACTCAGAGATCGCACTACAGTGGAATGAACGGCAAAGTTCTCGTTTCACACTATATGGCAATCTCCATTCACCATTTTCAAGATTCCACAATCTTGAGAGTCTGGTCATCGGTATTCAGAGTCTAGGGATTGTGGATTTTCGGTATTACGTAGTGAACCCTTTGAACCAGCTCATCAGTCTGACTTGAGGATCTTAACATGGCAAACTGTTTTATTGATTGCTCTAACCTCTGCAAGAGAGTATCTCAGTTGCAAGCTCTTTTGGTGAGTCAACCCTGTTTCATCCTTCTTTTATGCCTAAACTGGTATCCAAGCTTACTTTAAGCCAAACTATCCATCTCCCTGTTTTCTTTCCTAAACCCTCAAATTAGACAGAAAGGATACTCCATATCTTGGATGTCCACAGACAATTTGGATATTACTGTAAAAGAAAAAAAATCACTTTCAGATCTTTAGATTAGTTGTTCATTTCATGTGAAGATAAGAAGAATGGACAACCTGTGTCAAAACTGTTTCCAAATGGTTGTCTTGGGCTATTTCCTTTTGCTATTCTCACCACAACAAAATTATTCTAGACAGGGTCAAGGCCCACTCTACCAGGGCCTTTGCTTCATCTATGGCTTTTTGGAAAGGGTTGGATTCTAGGAATACTCTAGAAGCAGAAACTGAGTCCTCTGTATATACTTTAACAAATCAGTACAAGCTTGATTTTCTATAGGTCTAAATCATACTTTGCTAGGACTACTTTCCGGGGGTTACAGGACCCTTCCACCCCCCCAAATGTAAGCTAGGGTAATTTACCCATACAGCTAAGGTTACCACATAAATGATTACTATAATGAACATAGTACAGCTGTGGAAGTAAGCTTACCATGACAGTAGATGTTTGAATAATCAATGCTGCAGTAGCTGCTCCCTCCCTCCATCCCTCTTTTTACTTTTTGATTATGCTACAGTGTGTATATATGTACACATTTTTACTCCTGGCTATGATCTGTCAGGGCTCAGCCTCCCTCTCTTAGTTTTCATGAAAGCTCTGAAAGGCTTAGTAGTCAAACCTGTTTTTAGGCAGTTCAGCTCGAGCTAACTAACAGTTTGAGTGCATAGAAGGTGCTCTGAAGCTTTGGAATATGGCTGGCTATTATATTCTTGGCAGAATATAATACATATAGCTAAGGCTACTATAGGACTGATTATCTGACCTTCTACTGTTATGGTAAGTTTAGTTACACAACTGTACTTTCAATGTTTTTTGGCTGAACATTTTTGGTATTCAATTTTTGGTAAAGGGGTTTGCTGTGATGATGCATAAGTAAACTTTTTGAAAAAAGAAGCTTTAATTGAGTTCATATATTCAGAGGTGAACATTAGGCTAACTTCCTTGAAGGGCCATTTTAAGCCTAGCCAATAACCCAAGATGAGAATGAAACCCTGTAACTTGAACCCTTATGTCAAACCTACCCCATGTGAGTGACTGAATTAAGGTGTTATAATGAAAGTGCCTAGTTAAAGTTGTATATATAGGCGAGGGATTTGCATATTTATGTAGTTTCTAGTTTTAAGAAGGAAAGGTATAGGAACTGTGATTGCTTTCCAGTTGTAATAATTATTAATTGATTTAACTGAAGCATAACTAAAGTAAAATGGTGGAATAAAATCTATGCAATAGTTGAAAGTGTTTATTGCTGGAATTTGCTGCCTGGCTAAATCGGCAGAGGCTGGTTGGTTTACATTAACAGTGTGAGCTTTGCAGAGCTATAGCATACAGTTCTTCATGTTGTGATTATTTTAAGTGATGGTGAGTTAATATTACAGGTTTCTTTAAGTTTTCTAGAATAGACAGGGGTTGAAAACCATATGTATTTGTTTTACAGAAAGTGTGTTTTCAAGTTGTTTAACTATGGGTTCACAATTCTTGCTAAAGGGTTTAGTGTTGGAAGTCTTCCTGTAGGGCTGAAGATTTCCATTTTATCCAGGTCATACTGCATGCTTTGAAGGCTTATATGATTTGGGGAGTTATCCACGGGCGTTTACTTCTAACTTTTGTTTGAGGGGTAATCATTTTTCAAGAGGCTATAGTAATATGTTCTTGAATATCTGTGAGACATTGTCAGAGTAATTTTCTAAGTAAACTGCAAAGTAAACTTTCGATTGTAGGTCAAACCGCAGTTGACTTTTATTAGATTCAGGAAAGTCTCTAGACTTGATTACCCTTTAATACAGTTTAGGAGCTTTGAAGAAATGAATACCTGCGATAAGGCAGTTGTCAAAATGAGAATTAGGAATCATATTAAGACAGGTGAAATTTATGGGGAATGTTTGTTATTAAGGGGTTTAATGGTGAAGGTTTATTACTGAGAGTGTTAAGTCTGCCAGTGGAGATAATTAGTTGAGTACGGTTGTGGTGCCCAAATAGTTCTCCTAGAAGTATTAAATATTTTCTTCGATAAACCGAGAATCACAAAATAGAGCGCTGAAACTGCAGAGACCCCAACCATAAATTAAATAACATGACCACAGCAAACTCAAATGTTTTTCAAAAGATAAGCACTTCCGTTTTAATAATAAAAACTTCTTCAGATACAATGGTTACATATCGTAGAGGTTTAAATAACATTTTGCAATTTAATTTAAAAATCACACGTGTGACTGTCAAGCCCTCAAAAATGGATTAGCGAGTAAGAGAGCCCAAATCATACCAAAAAAAAAATAGACAGCCCTTTTCATTCTGAGTAGCCAATCCTCACAGAGCAAGAAGTGCTAAAAGATAATTCCATCATAAAAGGAGAGATACAGGAAATAAATCACCAAAAAAGGTATAATTTATACAACACATGCTTCATAAATACCATAATCTACAGAAAAAAAAAAAACTTTCTTTTATAAAATAACCAAAACAGGAGACATCTTTATCTGATCAGTGCTTTTAAATTCAATAGATATGCTATAGAAGTTTGTTCATTTAAGCCTGGACAGCTTGCAACATTAAGATGAAGCTGACAATAAAGCTCCCTCCTCTCTAACATTAAGTGCCAAAGTCCACCTCTCACACTCATTGTCACTTTTTCAATGATTGTGAATGTAAAGGCATGGCCAGGATATTCCAAGATAGCATTGGTTAATTTTTCCTTTCTAATATCACCGAGATGTTCGTACACCCTATCCTTATATTTACAATCTGTCTTACCAATATAATACCATGGACATGACTGACAAAGGGCCACATAAACTACACCAGAAGGTTCACAATTAAAATTACCTGAAACTTTAAATAAAAAAGAATTAATAGTAAACTGTTCACAAAAAAATGTATATATTTACAAATGGAACAACTCGCACATATTCATTTTAGGTGTCCTATTAGACCCAATGGTTTTACTAAAACCTTCCTTAGGTTTTTCAAGCTTTTCCTTTTTTATATCAACTATAAGGGGCTTATGACCTATTTTTTGTGAAATCTGTTTATCCTGTTTTAAAATCTATTTTTTTTCTAGTATCCACTTAATAGTATCCCTTTCATTATTAAACACCGCTATAAAATAATTATAACAGTAGTTAGGTTCAGAACTAACTATTCCAGTTTCTGACAAAAGGTCAGAGTTCAAGCTAGTAACCTTCACCATAAGAGCCTCCCCTCCTTCACTTATACAGAAATTTAAAATGAGAACAAAGTAGTTCTGTTCTCTCTTGTGAAGGACTTCATATATAAGATTGTCAATGAAATTAACTGGGTATCCCCTAGTACAAAACATCTCTGAACAACAAACATTCATGAAGGAACTGATCAAAGAGCGTGGTCATTCAGCTTGCTCATAAGAACTGCCCCTTAACCACTGCCCACTTCTGGGTGTAGGGATGGGCACTAGAAAATGTAGGAATGTGTTAGAATAGGTAGGTTTTCTATAAATTCAGGAAATAAACCTCCTATTCTCAATATTCTTTGTTAACCAAATATCTAAATAAGCTACGCTAGATTCACTTAGCTGATGGGTGAAATCCAAAAATCAGTAGTGTGGTTGATATAATCCAAAAATGCTGATATCTTCTCCCTATCATTCCACACTATAAATATTTCAACCAGATATCTGGTGTATAACTTACAAGATTTAATAAACTCTGTATTAAAAAGAAATTTCTTTTCCCATTGTATCGCGTGAAGATGTTATCAAAAAGGGCACCACAGGCAGACACTATTACCATATCGTTTTTTTTGCAAGTAATATTGTCCCTCAAGCATAGAGAAATTGTTCTTAATAACCAATTCCAACAACACCTCAAAATATTTATTCTGCCTTGTAAAATATCTTTATCTGTTAAAAACTCTATAAACCATTCTATGCCCAGTTGGTGTGGTATAACTGTATACAGATCTTTGACATCAATGGTAAAAAGAAATGTAATTTTCATTAAATTAAGACAGTTAATCCTGTTTAAAAAGTCCCAAGAATGACTTGGGCTTTCTTATTCGCTAATCTGTTTTTGAGGGCTTGGCAGTCACATGATTTTTTAATTAAATGGTAAAATGTTATTTAAACCTCTATGATATGCAAGCATTTTATCTGAAGAAGTTTTTATTATTAAAACGAAAGTGCTCATCTTTTGAAAAACTTTTGTTTGTTGTGGTCATGTTATTTAAATTACAGTTTGAGTCTCTGCAGTTTCAGTGCCCTATTTTGTGATCCTTGGTTTGTCAAAGGTTTCATTTTCCTTTATTTTCTTAGACAGCTGTAGCACGGTGAGGGTGATTTCTTCATTAGTTGTTGGATCTGAGAGTGGAGGCAAGAGCACAGGAACAATCTCAAGCAAATGATCACAAGGGCCATAAAACACCTAGCTATATAAACCTTTAAATGGGCACATTTAAAAGTGTGCGCCTGTCTTTTGAATCATTTAATAGTGCTCATCTCCCAACTTCCAGAGTGCTGACATCCATCACCGCTAACTCTGTTTCTGCTGTGGCACACAAATCAAATGTAGTGTTTCACTGTTTCCGTCAGCAGATAACTCTGTTTGCATCATAGTATACCATCATGCAAATGGGGAAGGCAAGCAAAACATTTAATTTCTGAATTGATCTTTGAAGCTAACATGGAAAGGTATAATAAAACATGTGGAACACCATTTAACAGTGTAAACACTAGTACTTCACAGTCCCATTTCAACACATCAAAGTATCATCACACATGTGACACTTTGCCAACCTTCTCGCAATTACATTTCTTAGCATTGTGTTTTCATAAGTAATTTTGAACAAAATAAGTATTGCTGTTCAAAGATATTACTTCATTACATGGAAACTGTGCAATGTACTGATGTGAAATGCAGTGAACCATGTGGTTCTTTGACCACTTCATTCTGGACAGTTGGCTCTACACTGAAACACCAACACTTACAAATGATATACAACTACATACAGCCTTGACACACAGAAATCTTCGTTTTATCCCTTCTGCAATGGAACATTAAGTATTGCTTGGTATTGACAAGTCACATTGCCCTTGCATGAGCACATACCATAGCTAATATCAGTAACACTCACTTTTGTTTCCCTAACATAATCATCACCTGATGATCAATGAATGATTCTCTGCCCATCCTTGTCTTCCACAACTGTGTGTGTGTGTGTGTGTCACATACATAGGACAAGTAGGTTACATGTCACTGTCACTTGTGCAGTATACATTAATGACAGCATAGCTGACATAAGTCAGCAGTACGTATGAATTATTGAACATAGCATTAACCTTACCCCCATCACATCAATAAATATGGATTTGCACTAAATCTTCAACATCTCAATATCATCTCTGATGCAGAAAGAGATGCTAACCCTATCTCTGCTTAACTGTCATACAGTAAAGGCAGATTTCTGCAGTGGCACTTGCATTACATATTCTGTCTCCTAGACTATATAGCTAGGGTGTTCTAATCTCATAGCAGTCAGTGTGTTTTGTGTGTGTGTGTGGTATTGTGCAGATATAATCTGAACTACTGCTGTCCACAATACTATAATAGACTGGAGTTCAGACCCTTTTCATAACATCACCTTTTCTGCTAAACCGCACTGATGTCATCCTGTATAAAAAGTGCACCCTCATACAGTATAAGTTAGACTTCTGCAGTGGAGCTCTACACTGCATAGCTAGATAGGTATGGGGCTCTAATCTCATGGCAGTCAACTTGTATGTATGGAGTTGTGTAAATATGACCTTAACTACTACTGCCTTGTTAAAACAGTAGCCTGGCATTACCTTTACACTGCAGGGTATGTAAACATCAATGTCAGACCCATCTGCCAACATCATCTTTTCAGCAACACAATGCTGATGTCATCTTCTATAAAGTGCACTCTCACACTGTAAAAATCATACTTTGGTGGTGGTGGTGCTGTTCCTTCTAGGTTGTATAAATAGATAGGCAGGAAGTTATAATATCACAACACTCAACTTGTATGTCTGATGGCAGGTCCATTACATCACTGCAGGATTATTTCAGCAGGTGCACTCATAAGAAACATTTACATGCTGGGGTCAATCCTACATCTCGTTTTCACTCTGTCCACAAATGCATACTGTCTGCAACATACAGAGGAGGTCATCATTTCAAAAGTGCAATCTCACACCACAATATTCAGACCTCTCCTACTGTGTGTGGGTATGATACACTTATGTATAGACTGCGTCAGTCAATACATGAGGAACTTGAATGCAGCAGTGAGACTCTCCTGATTGTGTATGCATGAATGTAAATGGATGCTGGAGTGTGTTACACCTCTTAGTATTGACTACAATTAGAATTCCACATAGCTGTAAAGTCATTTTTGCACACAGATCTCCTTTGCATGACACAGCTGAGGTCATCCTTTCAGAGATGCAGAATGGCTCACATACACTCAGATTTATCCTGTGGTATGTGTGTATAATACACTTGTGTGTAGGTTGTGTAAGTACATAGGAAGGGAGTTCGAATACAGGAGTGACTGCCATCTGTGGTTGTGCGTTTCTTCCTCTTATTATGCAGACTAGCCTTCAACTGCATACATGAGGTATAGCTATAGATTGTGTTGTGCAACCACTTTTTAGCAGAAACATGAAGGTAATACACAATGGTGATGCCACCCATTGAAATGTACAATGTTACAGTCATCAAATAAATCCATACTTACCCTTGTGTTTCAGCAAACCTTCATTTGCCTGTGATATTAGCTGTATAGTTCAAATCGCAGTGTCGCTGCTTACAGTCAGTGTACATGTTGTTAACAGTGTTGTCACCCATATATGCTATCTTCATGTAGATATATTGTTTTCTGTTACAACAGTTTATTCTACATTTCCTTTGGAAAGGCTGTACTGAAGACTAATGCTGTCATTGAATAGATTGTCATTACAACACACTTGTAGTGAAACATTTCCTCAGGACTGAGGACATAAGATGATAGAATGTACATTGTTACCTGAGTAAGGCATGTGATCCAATACGGGATTATATTCACATTAGACATTGTTGTTCTACCATTACAGTAACAGCAGCAGGGGACTACAGGTATGTTTGGGTTTACCTAGCATCAGGCAATGTCATCTGAAATACAGCAAGATTCATTTTAAGTAATTACAAGGACACATATTCCTTGATTCATACACAATATGTAATGCTTTCACATAACCACACACATATGACAACTGGTGACACTTATACCATGGCACATTCATTGATCACACTATGCTGTTGATTTTCTCAGTGCTCAGGCAAGTGTTCAAAACCAGCACTGACTGACTGTTCTCATTTGCGTCCATAACTGTTCTGCATGAAATACATCCCCCCATTTACTTTGTGCATATAGAGAAGCAGAAGCCTTCCCCATCAGCTTTTAGCAGATAGTTATGGGCAGATAAAGTACAGCTGATTCACATAGGTGGAGTTCAACAGCTGTGATAACATTTCCACTGTGGCAAATGTGATTTATAGTCATCTTGTTATTTGGCTGGGTTGTACAGCTAGATGTTCAGTTATAGCAAAAGGATTCTTTTTGTGTGAACATACTGACATAACACAACAACCATTACATTACATCACTGTTATCCCTTTGCTTGTTACACAAACATGTGCGAATGTAGCTTTGCATTTCCTGAAATTACACACTTGTTCTAACAGTTTAATGGTGAAGGTGCTTCCTTGGCACATGCAATGAGTACTATGTTGTACACGTGTATTCCAGTTGTTTGTTAGTATGTGTACAGACATACAGAGAAGCCATCTTTGATCCCAGAGCATTGATATAGGACTGATCACATTTATGCGCCCATGAGCATACTCATATAATAATTGCCATCAGTCTAACATGCTGATAAGACATTTAACAGGTAGCCTTTCCTAATTCACACATTAATTTCATTTGTTTGTCACAATACCCATTGTTGCCTCCTGTGGCAGATGCTGACAATACACAGCTCTGTGGAATACATTGCATCATGGTGTGGGATTTGTATCTGTTGTTATCTGTCGGCACAATAACTGTGTCCGGCAGAGATGCCTTACTCAATGGTATTACGCATCTCACACTCTGATCCCAAATTTGTAACATCACACACACCAACATAATACTGAGGTGTATAACTCCCTTCAAGGGTGATCGTTGTCATAGGTGTTAGACCTCTTTCTGTGGCATACACAGTTAATACACAGCTCAGTGTGGTCATTGAAGGAATGGGTTCAATTCTTGTTAAAAGGTGATTGTGGCTTCTGAGCCATTCCTATTTTCCTACATGTTATATGAACGTAATGCATGATGTGGAGATACCCCATTATGTATGTACTGTCCTTGCGAACTGTCATCTGAACTCAGCATGTCAAGAACATTGAGATGTCATGCAACTCCCCTCTGTTACTATGTGACATTGTGTAACTGTCGCATCCTATATCATCATGGCTGCTTTTATTTACTTACATTTGCACAGAAACAGTAACCACCATTATATATTCTGTAATACATATTGCAATATTTTACTATTACACAGCTGTCTTTGAGACAAAAGCACCTTCACATCAATTATTGTACTACTCCTGGATAACTTTCTTGGGTGGCATAAGCCAAGGAACCTTGTTGGCTAGGCTTACGTAGGCCCTTGGGCCAGTAGCCTAGTACCTACCTATGAACCTATCATTTACCCTCCCTTCAGACATCTTTCTGTATAAATCTGTTTGATTTCTGTGCACATTGTCTTCAGTACACTTTTCCTGTCTGGTAATCCATGTATTGTTATTGCCCTTGCCATTTCACATCCCCTCTTACCTACTTTTGTATTCATATGTTTCATTTATGTGCACAGTACACTTTCCCTGGCTGTGTCAGCATACATTATTTGCCTTATGTACCTCTTTGTCCTGTCTGCATGTGCATGCTTAACAAGTTTGCCCGTAAACAAACCTTTTTGTTTACTGTGTGCACTTGTGCTGCTCAACATGGTTTTCTAGCCAGCAACACTTTTGCTGGCCACACAAACATGCTTGTATTCATGTTAGTGTGATGAGCAGCATAGTTAATTGCATATGCGTGCTGCTCATCACACTAAGATGTAAACATCATGTGGGCTTTGCACAAAGCCTACACAATTGTTCATGAATCCTAGGGTATGTCTAAACCAATCATGCTTGAAGTAGTGAATATTGTAATGGAGATAAAATAACAGGAAGTGGGATCTTTAGAAAAGGGTAGGAGTAAATTACATACAAGAAAATGGAAAGAGAAGGCAATAATTGAACAGTTTATATAATTTTGGACTGATTGGGCAGCCATGGTGGTGCAGTGGTTAGCATTGTTGCCTCACAGCAAGAGGTTCTCTGGTTCGATCCTCGGCTGGGGTGCCTTCTGTGCATCTGCATGTCCTCCCTGTGGTTGCGTAGGTTTCCTCCGGGTGTTCCGGTTTCCTCCCACATCCCAAAGACATGCAGTAGGTGGATTGGACACTCTGAATTGGTCCTAGGTGTGAGTGCGTGTTTGTGCCTTCTGTGGAAGGTTGGGTGCTGGGCTGGCAACTCGACACTGTAAAACTTCACTGCCAATCATGAGCGGACAGGTGATCCGCTGTGGCGACCCCTAACCGGGAAAAGCCGAAAGAAGATATAATTTTGGATTGATTATACTGTATAGAACAATGTCTGTGATGCATAATGTCGGTAAATATGAACTTATTATGGTTTGATTACTTTTATATAAATGTTAGTTTGGCTATGTCACAGGTGATAATTCAATAAAGTTGTGTCTTTAAAAAATACTAGCACTGCTGTGGATAAAAAGTTAAGTTATTGGACAGATTTGGTAACAAAATATTCTCTTTCACTTTAGCGTACATAATTTTTAACTCACGAGCACATATGTGGAAGTTTATTCTTACTTGTGCTAACAGTTTGATGGGATCCTTTGCCCCACTTCCTTCAGAAAGTGACTCCGATATGAATCTTATTTTTAATCTGCCTAAGGTATCTAAATATGCTTTCAAGAGAGTGTATATGATTATGCAGCTATTGTGTGTAGCGCCACTACTACTGCTGCAGTGTTGAGGAGGTATGCCTGGGCATGTAACCAAAAGTTTGCTGATGAAGTCGAGTCTGAGATTTGAAACTCTACTTTAGATAAGGAGGTTATGTTAGACCCTTCAGCAACTCAAATCCTGAAACAATGAAAGAGGGAAATTAATTCAGGGAGTTTTAAGATTTTACATTTCCTCCACTGCAAATCTATCAACTCCTCTACTCCCTTTAAAAGACAAAATAAGCAACCCTTGCCATCTCTTAGCCAGACAGGGAACAAAAAAAAAATAAAAAAAAAAAAAAAGAGATGGCAGGAGGGGAACAAAACAAAGATATCTTTTCAGACAAAGGCACAGTCTAATCCTTCAGAATGTCTATGCCAGCAGTCTTTCCCCCATCCTGAGCCTATCTCTGTAAATCAGTCGCAGAAACTGACTCTCAATATATGCCTTTGGCACCAGAGATTGTATCAAACTCTCGGGTGATAAAAGTGGTTAAGGAGCATTACAGCTGGCATGTGATGCACATACCTCCATTTAGGAGAATTCCTTCCCATCCTCCAAACCAGAATTTTTTCCTCAGGTTCTTTAACACTTGCTGACCTTAGAGATCATAGAACCAGTGTCTTTAAATCAAAGAAGGAAAGGCTTCAACTCCAAAATATTTCTGGTTTCAAAGAAAGAGCTTTCATGGACACCATATCTTTCCATTCTCAACCTGTGAAAGTACTAAAATTCAAAATGTTGACCCTTCAGAGTTTGTTACCAATCATCCATCTTTTGAATTTCATGGTAAAAATAGACCTAAATCAGAAGTATAGCTGGCTCAACCGGCATGATGTGCCAGTCCCACAAACTGGTATCCCACCCCCTCAGCAGACAGTATCCAATTTGTGCCACACCATCCCCAAACTCTTCAAGTGAAGAGCAAAAGAAAAAAGTCCATTCCTTTTACTGGCACACCAACCAGGTGGCCAGACACAGGATACATCCCCTTCCCTACTGCGCTAGCCATTCAGATCCTATTTCTGTGCCCTGCCCCCAACCATCATTCCTTACATTGGAATAAAATAAACTTTTCTCTTTTAAACTATATTGACTGCTTGCTAAAAATGCAGTTGCTACAGTTTATATTCCACATGGAGTGCTCCAATACTCCAGTTTTAGTTAAAAAGAAAAAAAAATAGTATCATTTGGAAAGTCATCCATCCCTGGTAACGATCATAGTGACAACACACTCCTTAGAGCTGACCCAGTAGTCAGAGACTTGGGGACACACACAGATAGCAATCTAGCCTTTGATCATCACGTGTCTACAGTGGTGAGGAAATGATTCTATCATGTGCAACATTTAAAAAAAGGTATGACATTTAAGTCCATATAAGTTATTGTTCCACTGTATTCGACATTCATCAGATCATTGAGTACAATGCCCCTTTGGTATGTACCTAACCAGGCATATCCAACGTTCACAGAGGTTCCTCCCTAAAATAATACAGGGCATAAGTAAAATGTCCTATGCAGACTGCCTCACAGCCCTATCCCTGCATTGTCTCCTACATGCTTTTGAGGGGAGATTATACCTGGTGTACAGGGCATTGTCAATCTGTTTTGTGGATATGCAGGAGGTCCATCAAACAGCACCAGAATTATCCATTCTAAAGACTTCAACCTTGCCTGTGATATAAATAGGACCTGCTGGAGAGATGGGGTAGTATCTGGGATACATACCTATCTATGGAACAGGCTCCCCATCCATGTGAAGAAGAGTTCCTCCCTAACCCAATAAAAGTGCAACCTGGACAATTGGATGGGAAACCAGAAATTCATCCATGGTTTGGCACCTATGTGTGTAATGGACACAGGTAACCTGTAAATGGTTCACCTCCCAGGCCCATGCTTACACTTATCAAGGGTATCAGTACTTGTCAGAGATTTGGGATGCATGGCTAGGCTTAAAAAGACCCTTGTGGTCTTTAGCCTAGTAAACACCTAAATATCTATGAACATTTAAACTGTTGCAAACTGCTTGCTACAAATGCAGCAAACAGTTGCTACAGTTTATACCCTGCATGGAGCACTAGGCCACTCAGATTTTACTTAAAAAAACACTTCACTTTTAAACTGTAGCAAACTGTTTGCTACAAATGTAACAAGTGGTTGCTGCAGATTATGTCCTGCATGGAGCCCTACAGTGCTCAGATTTTAGTTAAAAGGGTTTGGTTTTACATTGAAACTGTAGCAAATTGCTTGCTGCAAAACAGCAGACAGTTGCTACAGTTTGACCACACACAGAGCACTACAGCACTCAGGTTTGACTGCAAATATAATATAGGCTTTTAAAAGCCAGTACATTGCACTAAGAGTGATTGAGATGATGGAAAGCCAATTGGATTATGCCCTCAAACACTTTGCATCTGGGAGAGTTGCTCCTTCCCCCCTTCCCTAGCTACCCTACTGATCTAAATTATGCTTATCATCACATCCCCATAGCTACAGACTTTCTCAGATTTTCTCTGTCTAGGTGACATCATAGGTTCTCTGCATTACCCTTTGGGTTAACTACAGTTCCAAGGCTTTTTACAAAGTGCCTAGCTCCAGTGACAGTTCATTGTAGACAAATTTCATTTAGATGACTTTCTTCTTCTTTGCAGAGTCTTTTGCCAGATGCCAGGTACCTTTAACATGGATTTCTTCTCAACTCACCAATCTAGAGTTTCAGACAAAGTTCAAAAATCCTCCATGGCTCTGTTGCACAGGATTGTGTTTCTGGAGTACCTTCTAGACACTTCTCAGCAAAAGCTTTGTTTTACCCTGGAAAAGGTGGATTTTTATCTGAAAACTTTCCTGTGCTTCTCCAATCAGTATCAAACTTTGGCAAGAGAATATCTCAGGATCTTAGTGTTCTTGACTTCTGTGTTTCTCATGATTCCTTTCATCAGGTTACACATGAGAAAAATTCAGTGACTTTTAAAAACACATGGACCCAACATTCTTGTCCTCTGGAATTCCAGACTACAGTTTTGGGTTTTGTCAAAAAGGAACTGCACTGTTGGAGTCAGAATATTATTCAAAGTCCAGGTCTCCCCTTTTCTTCTGTCCCAAGTCAATCTGTAACTATTGACACTTCAAATTTTGATTGAAGTGACATTTCTCTCGGGGGTAAACGTGTGAGGCTATGGAATCATCCAGACAAAAGCACATAAAATGCCAAAAAGATGTCAGCTGTGATTCAGGTCATAAAAATCTCCCCATCATCTGTGGTACCCAGGACCTCTACAGGTGATTACAGAAAACTCAACAGTGATATAGTACATAAACATGGAGTCACCAGGTCGTACCCTCTGTGCAGGCTGGCTATGATGGAATGGAAGGTAGCTCTTCAGCATGGGTTAACTCTCCAAGCTTCTCACATTCTGTCAGAGCAAAATGCAGTGCCAGACAAGTTGAGCACATCAAGGACAGACCAACATAAATGGAAATTGAATAAAGGGGTGTTGCAGGAATTGATTCAGTTGTGGGGTACACCTCACATACATCTGTTTACCTCCTTTCAAAACAGACAACTAAACAAATTTTACAGCAAGACTCCTTGCAAGCAGGCATGGAATACAGATGCTTTCTTTTTCCCCATGATCAAAGATGTTCCTTTAGGTATTTCCTCCCTTTACACTGATTTCCATGGTAATTCTGAGGATTGAAAAATACTCTCCAACAATCATTGTAGTGACTCCCTTTTGGCCCAGGAAACATTGCTTCTCCCTTCTTATGGAATTCCAGTACCAATTACTCCAAGCTTCCTCACAGACTGGACCTACTTATACAAGATTAGGGGTGTTTGATACACCCCATTCTCAAACATCTTCAACTAACTACCTGGATTATTTAATTGTGATGCATTTTAGGCACTTCTTTCATGAGGACATGTAAGAGGTACTAAAGGGGGAAAGAAATTTCACTATTAGAAAACCTTATATTAGCAAGTGGTAAATATTTTCTAGTTGCTGCCTAGCCAATAAAGTACAGTTGGGTACACTTACCATAAATGTAGATGTTAAGAGTGTATTCATTGTTGCAGTCATTACATTTGGGTAATCTGCTTGCAGGTTGCCCTCAGTTGGCCTGATTAACAAAGTCTTGGGTCCTGCATCAGTTGCTGTCCCTTCTTCCATGACGCCATCTCGTCAGGGGTATAAAACATGCAGCCGATGCCATTACATCAGTTTTTCTTGCCCCAGATGTCAGGTGCCCCCCTAATGGGAAGCAATTAAACAAAAGCACAAAGATATACCTCTAACAAAAAAGCAAATACATCAAAAAGGCTTTTAAGCATAGTAAAGGAAAGTAGAGGTATAGCCAAAAGAAGTTAGGGGGCTGGAGGGAGGGTAACCAGGACTGCAACAGTGAATACACTCAAACATCTACATTTCTGGTAAGTGTACACAACTGTACTATGTTCTTTGCGTTTCACTGTTGCAGTCATTACATTTGTGTAGATTCCCAAAGCTATGGTTGGGAGAAGGAGCTTAGATAGCATTAGGGCCAGCTATAAGGCCCTGCAAGACTGCAGTGGCAAAGCCAGCTCTGAATTTAGAGAAAATTGGCAAATGATAATGCTTAGTGAAAGTATGTACAGAACTCCAGGTAGCAGCTTCTAGGATGCCCCTGGTAGGGACGCCTCTGAGAAAGGCTGTAGAGGTAGATGCAGCCCTGGTGGGAGTGAGGTCTGATCTCCTGGGGGATAGGTTTTCCATGGTGCTTATAGCAGAAATGAATGCAATGGCTTATCCATTTAGAAATGGTTTGCTTTGAAATAGCCTTGCCATCTGCCCCTGCTGCAAATGCTACCAGCAGTTGTTGAGATTTCCTTTGAGGTTTAGTCCTGTCCAAGTAGAATCTAAGTTGTCTGTGCACATCTACGGAATGCAGTATCCGTTCCCCTTTATTCTGTGGATTGGGAAAGAAGGTTGGCAAATGAATGGACTGATTAAGAGCCACACTGGATACCACCTTGGGCATGAAGGATGGACTGGTTCTGAGGGACACCCTGTCTGCATGAAAGATGATGAAAGGCTCCACTGCCATAAGGGCCTGAAATTCAGATACCCTTCTAGCTGAAGTGATTGCTAAAAGAAAAGCTGTTTTACAAGAAAGAAATTTTAAGTCTGCAGTAGCAGCTGGCTCGAAAGGAGGTAGAGTGAGTTTCTCCAAGACAAAGTTAAGGTCCCAGGCTGGGGTTGGAGCTCTCCTGGGTGGTCTCAAATTTTTGGCCCCTCTGAGGAACTGCTTGAGCAGTGGATGAGAGAAGAGAGGAGGTTCTGTGTTAATGAGCTGAAATGGCTGAGGTGTGGATTTTAATGGAGGAAAAAGACAGGCCCATGTGAGGCATCTCAGTTAAATATTGTAAAATCTGAGGTAAATTGGGCGCTGCTGTGCTCAACCCTTGAGACTGGTTCCAGGCACAGAATCTTTTCCATTTGTCAGCATAAGATTTTCTAGTACTAGGCCTCCTTGCCTCTAAAATGATATCCATCACAGGTTTGCTGAAGGATGGTAAAGGAGAGATTAAGTAATTAGCCAGGCTGCAAGGTTCTGTGTTGGAAGCTGAGGGTGCAGAATCTGGTTCTCCTGCTGAGACAGCAGGGAAGGAGTCTGAGGCAGGTGCCATGGAGATAATTGTGACACAATTTACAGGAGGGGGTACCAGTGTTGGCGCGGCCAGTCTGGAGCAATCAAAATCATCCTTGGTTTGTCCTGTTTGACATTTAGTAGTACTTTGGAGAGCAGAGGCAGAGGGGGGAAGGCATAGACTGATAGGTTTTTCCAGCTGAAGGACAGAGCATCCACTTTCCAGGCTTGTTTGTGGGGAGTCCTTGTACAAAATTTGTCCAATTGGTAGTTCTGGGGAGAAGCAAACAGGTCTATATCTGGGCTCCCCCATTTGCTTGTCAACATGTTGAAAATCCTTGGTTCCAGTTTCCACTCGTGTGGATCCATGAGGTTTCTGCTTAGTCCGTCTGCCAGTGTATTTAATTTTCCTGGCAGGAATTGAGCTTGTAGGTGCACTTGGTAGCTCAAGGCTGTGTTCCACAATGCCATGGCTAGTCTGCAGAGGGGGTAAGAATGTGTACCCCCCTGCTTGTTTATGTACTACATAATAGTGGTGTTGTCCGTCTTTACCATTAGTTGTCCTGGAAGAATGTGGTCCTTGAAGGCTGTCAGAGCATTCTATACAGCTAACATTTCTTTTTGATTGATATGCAGGTGCATTTGACTTGGATTCCATTTGCCCTGAATGCACTTCCCTGTCTGATGCATCTGCTGTTTGGGTTTGGGTGGCAGGGGGTGGTGTGAAAGGTAGTCCCTTGTTTTGGTGGCAGGCCTCTGACCACCAAAGGAACTCTAGGCGTAAGCAAGGTATGATAGGAATCATTGTTTCTAGGTTTTGAGAATGTTGACACCATAGGCTTTTTAGATACCACTGTAGTTTCCTCATATGCAGTCTTGCATATGGAATTAGAAGAATGCAGGAGGGCCATGAACCCCAAGGCTTGCAGTATTTGTCTTTCAGATAGCAAGGTTTTTGTGGCCACTTGTTTGAAGTAGTTTGTCAAATGAATTTGCTTTTCTGGCGTGAGGTAAGCCATCTGGTAAGTTGTATTCAAGCTTGCTCCCAGGAATATAATTTGTTGACAGGGTACCAGTTGTGATTTATTTTCATTTATGGTGTACCCCAGACAAGTTAGAACCCTTTTTACAAAGGCCAGCTGGTTCAAAAGTATATCCTGGCTTTCTGCCCGAATTAGACAATCGTCCAGGTATGGGTATATTTGAATATTTTTTTGCCTGCAAAATGCAATAACTGGAGCTAGGCACTTTGTGAATACCCTGGGTGCAGTAGATAAGCCAAAGGGCAGTGCAGAAAACTGATTGTGCGTGTAGCCTGCTTTGAAGCGTAGGTATCTTCTGCAAGATTCCCTGATTGGGATGTGCAGGTATGCTTTCTTTTAAATCTGGTGTTGCCAGCCAGGCATCTTTGCCTAGCATAGGAAGTAATTGATGAAGAGTCAGCATATCTCCAAAAAGGTGTTTAGAGTAGACAGGTTCAGGATAGGACGCCATGAATTGTCTTTTCTGGGTACCAGGAAAAGTCTTTGAGTAGAAACCTTGTCCCTTTTCCACTTCTGGTACCAGCTGAATATCCCCATGCTTAACAGAGAAAGTACTTGTTTTTGGGCCTCTGCCCACTGATTTGGGGGTAGGTCCGGCCACCCACTTGGTGTTGGCAACGTGTGGAAGTGAAATCTGTATCCCTGGGACACTATATTTCAAACCTATTTGTCCTGGGTAATGAGTTCCCAATTCTTTGCATGAAGAGCAATCTTTCCCCCCAAAGGGGCAGTCAGATGATAAGTGCTTGGAAATTTTAAAAGGAAGTCATTGAGACAGTTTACCATAGGGGGGAGTCTTATTATTCCCAGACTTGGAAGTGGAGGCCCCCCACTGCTTAGTTCTGAGAGTCCCCTGGGACTGAAACCTGGGGTTTTTGCTGTGTCTGGGTTTGGCTTGAGAAGACCTGGAAGAGGCTGGAAAGGAACCAATTCTTAGAGGGCCAGTGCCTACTAAATCTAGGAGGCTGAACTTGTAAAAAATCTTTAACAGTTTGCATAGATTTAGCTTTATCTTCCATCTTTTTAAGAACTTCCTCAGCCTTGTTGCAAAACAGGCAGTCCTGAGTTAAAGGAGCATCCAACAATTTAACTTTAACATGATCAGGCAAAGATTGCTCCTTAAGCCAAGCATGCCTTCTGAGCACAGACCCAGTAACAGCAGCCCTGCAAGAGGCCTCTAATGAATAAAAACCACATTGCAAAGTATGTTTTCCAACTTGTTTGGCAGAATGCATTAAATCCTGTAATTCTTTATTTTCCACACAGTCAGGATCAACATTGTTTTCTGTCTAAGCAGTCCAATAACATGTTGCTGATATTTTAACATATGAAACTGGCAGTTTAAAGCTCTAATGGCCAAGGTTGCTGAAGTGTAAACCTTCTTACCCCATCTATCCAGTGCCCTGGAGTCTCTATCAGAAGGGGTAGGATTTTTAGCAGTTGAAGCTTTAATGCCCTTGGGTCCCTGTGAAATAGTCTCTGGATCTGCAACAGGATTTTTGAAAAGGAAATTGAGGGACTCGGGGACCCTGTAGTATCTGTCAGGTTTTCTGGGAGCAGGAGGTAGGGAATCAGGGGCCAAACTAGATTCCGAGAAAGCATCATCAACAATGTCTAGTACAGGAGGAATAGCTAAAGGCCTATGCTGAGGTAGGGAGAAGGAAATCCCTAAGCCTCTTTTTTGAATCAGAAAAATCCTGGCTTTCCCAGTGGAAATGCTCCCTTAGAGAATGTAAGGTTTCCCCAAAAGAAAAATCCTCAGGAGGGGAAGCAGAGGGAATAGAGTCCTCTGCATCAGAATCCTCATAAGTAGGTAAGGACAAATCCAGGTCATCAGAAGAGTCAGAAAATACAGAATCCTGATCTGAAGATTCATAATCAACCTCAGTCCTAGGCCTCTTAGAAGGGGGGGAGGGTGGCTACCCCTGATTAGTGTTATTAGATCTTCAGCCATTCTTATCATTTGTTTTTTAGGCATAGAGGCCTGAGCATGTGGCCTGGGTGTCAGTTTTTTAGACATGGATCGAGATTTAGGCCTAACTAATGAAGGAGGCGTCGATTTAATATGCAAGTCCGTTGGCTTGAATACACCCTCAGAAGCCGGTGCCTGCACAGCGGCTCCGGACCCATCCAAGGTAGAGACATCCGCAGGTTCCATAGTTGAAGCATCTCGTGGCATACCAGACTCTGAATGGGTCTCAGTAGAGGCCTGTGAATCAGAAGTAGTGGGTATCAGAGGCTGTGAAAGCGCCTCACTGAGTACTGGCGAACTGGCTTAGGAAAAGCATCGTCGGCAGTTTTGGACCTTGGAGGCCCGTCTTTGTCTTTAACTTTGCGTTTTTTTGGAATCCCGGTAGTCTGATGGCTAACCAATGACATTTCTGTATAATTAAACAGAGAACCGAAATATTTAGAGGCAAAAATATACCGATGACTGATAGTGCACTGATTAAATAAAGCACAAAACCGATAGCAAAGTACGTCGTGGTCAGGGCCTAGGCAAGGAATACAGTACGAATGAAAATCTTTGAGGTATTTGCTTTCCACAAGTAATGCAATTATTAACTTTTACTGACATCGGTAAGGAGCAAGAAAAAGATTCCCCAACGGGTTACTTAGCTTTAGTTGAAGACTTTGGTTCTGAAACTCGAAAATGAAAATTTCAGGAGTCGGCCGACAGGCACTTGCGAACTGCTTCTGCTTCGGGCACCGCACGGCAAGAAAGACTGATGTAATGGCGTCGGCTGCATGTTTTATACCCCTGACGACCTGACGTCTTGGAAGAAGGGACAGCAACCGACGCAGGACCCAAGACTTTGTTAATCAGGCCAACTGAGGGCAACCTGCAAGCAGATTACCCAAATGTAATGACTGTAACAGTGAAACATGAAGAACATCAACACTAGCTCTTACAAATTTGTATGAATTACCTCCCTCTGGCCTTTCTTATTCCTTTAGCAAGGCTCATATAGCTAAAAAACTCTAAAATCCACAGACGAGGAAACCGAAATCAGTAGATAAACTTTTAATTAAATGGCCACAGACATAGTACAACAAGCGCTTTCGCTCGGTTACTACCGAGCTTTCTCAAGATAAAAAATCATTCAAATAATGTCCATATATAGGCAGTGTTGAATCTCATGATCCAGTAATTAACGTAATTAATAAAATCAACTCTATTACACAAAATGAGCCATAAATGAAATTTTTGTACAAAGAAATTCAATAAAACATCACATTTGTTTAGAATAGCAAAAAATAATAAATAAAACGTTCCTCCTGGGAATAACTACAAAGCATGAAAAACCTATTAGTCACTTGAAAATAGATAAAAATCCTAGAAAAGGGGGATAAATGTAATAATTATAAAAGTACTAACTGTGAATAAATCAAAAACAATCTAAAACATGACCAATAGGACTGAATACATTTTAAAAACACAATAAATAATTATCTGCAAGTCAAAGAAAACAAAAAAATATATTATACAGATAAATAAATAAAAATAAAAATAAATGTGTGTATAGCTGTGTGGCTGTAACGTATCTCCATTCGACCAAACCAATAAAGAAGATGTAATGCACCGTTTAAAGGGAGGGTGTAAAGCCACTAATAACCACTCAAAGCCACACCAATAATGCTGTTACAGTCTAGCCGTCCTCAGTTTCAAGACGCTACTGATGTTAATGTTATCATTGAGACCGGAAGGCTCATATAGCTGCCTTTTCAGCATGACTGCCTATAGATCCTCCCATTTCACCTCTGATTTGGTAAAATAATTTCTGAATGGAGAAGTGCATCTTAGACTACCCAGAAAACAGGTGTCCTTTTGAACTTCACTTTGTGCTGGAAAAGTTAACTCGGACACTTTGGTCAGAATGATGTGCCCACTCCTGGGGAAGCTGCTGCTGCTGCCATTAATAACACTGTTGGACCCATTTTTACAGTCATAATGAAAAAAGAAAACCAAACACGTATCTGCTCTACCACAAATTTGTCTACACAGGAGTAGTTAACTAGATCTGGCTCAAGGTTTATTTCAGGCTATTCATTCTTTTTATAAGGGGGTTTTCTGGTAAAAGAAAAAGGATGCCTCTTTTCCTGAAGAGATTCAAAATTCTGAATATGGACAGGAAGATGAAGGGACAGATGTAGGGTCTTCTCCTTAGATTTCTGATTCAGATGAGACCACAGTTTCGGATTCTCCCTGTGGGGATTTCTCTTTCTCTGAGACTATTTCCAGTCTTCTCCTTAGATTTCTGATTCAGATGAGACCACAGTTTCGGATTCTCCCTGTGGGGATTTCTCTTTCTCTGAGACTATTTCCAGAATGTGCCAGTGTTTTCAGTGGGAAAACACTGTGGTTTTTCAGTCCCTCAGAATATACTATGAGCTGTTACAGAGGGGCATTTCCAGAATCTTCACCCATTACTCAAGTTTTGTCAGCTTTGGAGGATGTGTGTGTCACGGTCTACAATTTTCCTGATAGTCAGCTTGCTGCCCCTAAAAAGGCATATAGAATGTATTGAGTTCCTCAATATTTTACGTTTTTATACACTCTCCCCAAATATGACACAGTGGCTATAGCTTTAGTTAATCCTACAGCTGCTAAACATTTGGTTAATTCCAATATACTCTTTCTGACAAGGATGGTGAGATTATTCATAAGTAAGGGAAAAATATGCTTCTGAAACTTTATCAGAATTTTGAAATGTCAAGCTCTTATGTTAAAGTTTATTCTGACTAACTGAAAGTATGAGGGATATTTTGTCTGCATTTTCATCTTGTGAGGAAAAATCTGCTTTAAACAATTTAGTTTCTTCTGTTTTATAGGTCACAACTCATTGTTTGCATTGTGCACATGACTCAGTTGATACTTCTTCCAGGGTTATGGCCACTGATACTGTTCTAAAGAGGTTTGCATTGGTGCCTTCTCAGAACCTTTCAGATGTGAAAACTTAGATTTTAAATTCTCCTTTGGAGAGAGATGTAGTTTTTAGTTCCTTCAGCAGTTATCAAAAAGTATGACAAAAGGAGCAAGTTGATACAAGGTATGTCTAAGATTTTTTAGTCCTCCTATTCCAAAATTCTCTAACCCTTCATCCAATTTCCGTTAAAAAAAGATAAAAATAAACAGTCTTACCAAAATGTGGGACAAAAGATATTTAAGAAGAAATGGCAGAGGAGTTCCAAAATGAATTCTGGGACCTTACCAAACCAAAGGCAAAGGCAGTCTAACAAGTCATAAAAGGACCTAACCAACCCCGGCAGTCCCTTTTCCCTTCCAGAAAGTCTGAACCTTCACTTTTCTCTCTGGCAACAGACACTTTCAGACAAATGGATTCTGAAGATCATTCATCAAGGTTACAGATAGTAGCGGGAGGAAATCCCTCCTTTCCAGAAGGTAATTCTTCATCCACCAGACCAGACTCCTCTATTTTTCCCATCCTTCAACACATGCTGCCTCAGGGGGTGATGAAACCAGTTCCTCCTTCCCAGGTTGGGAAAGCTTTGTATTCAAGGATGTTTTCAGTGCCAAAGGGGGAAATGCTTGGAGAACATTTCTGGATCTTTTTCCTAAACCTCTTTGTAATACTGCCCACGTTCAAAATGCTGCCATTTCACCAGAAGCATAGGCTCAACCCACCCTGTGTTGGTGTGAGAAACTGGCACTCTACCCCACAGCTCATACATGAAGAAAATAAAAAACTTCTTTAAAACTTGCAGGATGCTTCCTGGAGTACCCAATCTGAACACCCCAAAGCTATTCAAATGAGGAGCAAAAAGAAAAAAAAAAACAACAGATGGCCAGATGGAGGACATGACCCCCCCTCCCTCATGACACATCCTTTCAGGTCCCATTCTGTACCTTGCACACAACCTCCTATTATAATAAAGAATAGTATTTCTTTTAAACTGTTACAAATTGCTTGCTACAATTGTAGCAAACACTTGCTACAGTTTACACCATGCCTGCAGCAGTACAGAACTGAGGTTTTAGTTAAAAAAATGTAGCAATCAAGTTACTAAAGTTTATACCACACAGAGAGCACTACAGCTGTCAGGTTCAATTGCAAATGCAATGCCAGCTTTTAAAAGAAAGTACTGCACTAAAGAGCCACGCAATCGGGATGATGGATGGCAGATCATGTTCTCCAACACTTTACACCCCAGAGCAGTTGCCCCTCCTGTCCTAGCTATGCTACTGTACTTCACAACCTGTTACCTCTTCTTCTAATTTAAGTTTCCTGGCAACACTAGATTTAAAGGATGCTTATCATCACATCCTTATTCGTCCAGATTTCAGGTGTTTTAAGATTTTGTGTGTCTGGATCAAATAATCAATTCTCTGCCTTACCTTTTGGAATATCCATTGCACCAAGAGTGTTCACAAAGTGTCTAGTTCCAGTTATAGCTCATTGCAGGCTACAATATATCCATATTTTCCCACATTTAGATGAGTTCCTTATCTTTGCAGATTCTTTTTTATTATCAGGAATCTCTCATTTGAGTAAGAGATCTCTTACACAAACAGATTCCAAGAGAACATTCAAAAGTTTTTTGTTTTTTTTTTACTCCTTCACACAGGATTCTGTTCCTGGGGTGTCAACTAGACACCTCAGTTCAAAGAGCTTTTCTGCGACAAGAAAAAAATACATTTGTACCTATGTCTATTGTTTAGGCTTTCCAGTCAGACTTCAGTCACTGCAAGGATATACCTCAAAAGTTTGGGTTCATGACATCTATGATTCGCATAGTAACCCTAGCAAGATTGCACATGAGAAAGAAACAACTGGATCTGAAGTTTACTTGGTTCCAGCACTGACATCCTTTGTTTTTTTTTTTTTCCTTCAAATCCTGATCCTGGGGTTAGTCAGAAGAGCAAGCCATCAGTCACCGCAGACTCCTCCGACTTTACTTGCAGAGCAGTTTCAGAAGGGCTAAAAGTGCAAGGTGTGTGGGACACCAAGGACAGATGCAGGCATATAAATGTAATAGAGATGCTTGCCCTGCTCACAGTACTCAACTGTGTGAATTATCTTTGAACAACTTCAACTTTTTACATTCAATACCACATTCACATAGTACATCAACAAGCTAGAGGGGACAAGTCTTACCCCCTTTACAGACAACTCATGTTAGCTTTGGATATAGCTTCACAACACCATCTCACTTTACAGGCATCCTACATTCCATCACAGCAAAATTGTGTGGCAGACGAGCTGAGTAGGACAAGGACAGACCCTCATAAATGGAAACTAGATCAAGGAGTCTTCCAAGACTTGATACTTCTGTAGGAAGTTCCTCAAGAAGAACTATTTGCCTCCTCTCTGAACAATTAGCTGACAATATTGTGCTCCAGGACTCCACACAAGAAGGTTTGGAAGACGGATCCCTTTTCCTTTTGGACAGGGACATTTCTGTATGCTTTTCCACCCTTTCCACTGATATCCAGGGTAATTCTAACGATTCAGAAGGAAACCTGCAGATCACAGTGATGACTGCCTTCTGGCCCAGGCAACAGTGTCTCTTCCTTCTTTTGGAAAGTCTGAGGGGGCTATTACCACATACTTCCTCACAGAATGGATCTATTCACTCTAGATCAGGGATGTTTCATACACCACACCCCCAATCAAATTCAATTGACTGCCTGGATGATAAGTTCTTAATTCCCCTTAGCCATCTGTTTACTGAGGATATGCAGCAGGTAATAATGGCAGCAAGAAAGCCTACTACTAAAGAATCACATATTAGCAAATGGAAAAGATATTCTAGCTAGTGCCAACAAAATAACTAGAACCAATTCAGGACTAGTGTTTCCTCTGGTTTTACAATATTTGTGTGAGTTACTATCCTATGGCCTTCCTTACTTTTCCATCAATGTTCATTTATTGGCCATATCTGCCAATGGATCATCCTCTTTCAATGCATTCACATGTAAAAACATTTCTAAAACTGGTTTTGCATAAGAGGCTTCCAAGAAAACTTGTGGCCCTTCCTTAGTATCTTAGTTTTGTGTTGGAGAAGCTATCACTTGCTCCATTCAAACCAGCTAATCTGGCTGACTTGAGGTTCTTAACGCGGAAAACTGATTATTGATTGCTCTGACCTCTGCAAGAAGAGTATCTAAGTTGCAAGCTCTTATGAGTGAACCCTATCTCATTTTCCACTGAGACAGGATTTCTTAGAGAATGAATCCTTCTTTTATGCTTAAAATGCTATCTGAGCTTAATTTTACCCAAACTATCCCTCTCCCATTTTCTTTCAGGTACTAACTTGACTGAACTAAATCTTTCAGCTCTTTAGATCAGCTGTTCATTCCTTGTGAAGATAAGAAAAAGGGGCAACCTGTGTCAAAATACACTATTTCCAAATGGGTGACTTAGGCTATTTCCTTTTGTTATACTCAAAACAACAAAACTATTCCATCCAGGGTCAAGGCTCGCTCTCCCAGGGCCTTGGCTTCATCCATAGCTTTCTGAAAAGCTTTGGATTCTAGAAGTATTCAAGAAGTAGTAACGTGTTCCTTTATACATGTGTTTACAAGTTGTCACAAGCTTGAGTCCTTCTCCAGGTCTAGATCAGCTTTGCTAAGACCATTCTCCAAGGGATCCTGGCTCCTTCCCCTTTCACCTCCTAAATGTAGTAAGCTGGGGTAATCTGTCCATATGGGTCTACTTCAGAAGACTGACAAACCGAAAGACTGATTCTCAAAAGACTGAAAATTCAAAATACTGAACACATTTTTAATGCCCCTGCACCCCTCATGTGGAGGGGGCTATGCCCCCACACCCCCTGCTAACTATATACACCAACTCCAAGATCGCACAACACTGGAGAAGGAGCAAATTCCATCATTCAGTATTTTGAATTTTCAGTTTTTTTGGAATTTGGTCTTTTGGTTTTTCAGTCTTCTGACGTAGATCCATCTATATAGCTAAGGCTACTGTGAGCACATCATGAACATAGTTGGTTTGTCTTTTCGGCTTTTCCCAGTTACGGGTCGACACAGCGGAACCCCGGTCCGCTAATGATTGGCAGTAGATTATATGGTGCCGAGACGCCAGCCCGACACTCAACCTTCAGCGAAAGCACGCCCCTTCACGCATGTCTTTTGGAGGCCACTCGATCACGGGTAGGACATGCAGACTCCACGTAGAAGGTACTCCAGCCGAGAATCGAACAGGAGAACCTCTTGCTGTGAGGCAACAATGCTACCGCTGTACCACCGTGACTTCACATCATGAACATAGTACTGTTGTGTAAGTAAGCTTACCATAATAATAGATGCCCGAATTGTTACTGCTGCAGTAGCCAATCTGTCCCTCTGTCCTCCTCGTTTTTTTATTGTATTGTTTATGCCAGGGTATGCACACTCATTTTTGATTGTTCCTAGCATTGTGCTTTCAGGGCTCAGCCTCCCTATCTCTGTTGGCATGAAAGTTCTGAAGGGCTTGGTGCCCAAAACTGTCTTAGTCAGCTCATCTAGAGCTGACTAATGGTTTGGGTGCATGGAAAGTGCCCCAAAGCTTTAGAAGCTGGCCAGCTGTTGTATCCTATGCAGGATATAACCCATATAGCAAAGTCTACTACTGCAGCAGTGATCATTTGAATATCTACTGTTTTACACAGCTGTACTTTCCTGCTCCAAAACAAAAAAAAAAACTTTTTTTTAAATGTACATACTTTGGAATGCTTGTATAGTGCACTGCTTTGATCTTTCGATTTTACAGATCAAACATGCTCATATTTATACAGCAAGAACTTTCTAGGAGTTTTACCTACATAGAAACCCTTGCATTTAGCAACATATACCACCCCTCTAGGCTGACAATTATAATGTTTTTGCTCTCCATATGTTTTATTCATGTGACCAAGGTCTAAATAAGTGCTGTTGTGAATAATCTATGTATACAACATTGCCTCCATGAAAAAATCCATTTGGTTTACTGCTAGGTGAATTATAAACTTTGTTTTCTAACCTGTTTTTTTTTAAGTTAAATCCCTGTTTTTTACAACAAAGGTAGTTGAGTCAATTCTGGGTTCTTTTAATAATTATACAGTTTTCAGTCACCACATTTTTAATTGTATGGCTATTAATAAACATTCCCACAAATAAAGCTCATTGATCTCAAAAATAAATTCATCTAAAATTTTGGCTTCAAACCCTCTGTAGAAACAATTATTTCATAAAATGGCATTCCTCCCTGAATGTACGATCATAGTTCAACCTGGACAACTGAATAAATTGTCCTCTAGCCACATTCTTTTTCATGGCTAAAGGATGAACACTACTATAGTGCACATAATTGTTTACAAAAGTTGGCTTTCTTTGTTAATAGAAGAATTACATTTCTTATTTTCTTTATCAAGAATCTACTTTATGTCTAGAAAGTCAAATTTATGCCCTAAATTACCTAAAGTAAAACTTGAAAAGCACTTGCTAGTGCTTAACAATTGTTCAGACCGCATAAAATTCATAAACTGAACTTGTTTTACCTTTCCAAACAAACAGAAAAAATCATCATAAAATGTTTATAAAATTTAAAATTTGAAAACTGCAGTTCTTATAACCACATGCTTCCCACCATCCCAAGGCTAAATTTGTGAAGGCCAGTGCCATGGTGGCCACCAAGGCCATGCCACTACATTGGTGAAAAAGCTCTTTGCCAGACAGAATATAATTATTTTTTAACAATAAATCCATCAAACAAAAATATAAATATTATTTGTAGTAAATGTTGAGAATTGACATAAAACTTCCCCATTTAAACTATTTAACCAGTTTCTATGTCCTGGAGAATCACTATGTATAAACTGTTAATATCCAAAGTAAACATACAGGGTACATTGCCAGTAATCATATAAGATAAAATTGTACTTAAAAAAAAAAAATCACATGAACGTTTGACTCTTACCCAGTCAGCACCATTATCTGCCTGTTCAGACTCTCCTCGACAACCTTTTAGAGTCCCCCAGATTTAACCTTTCATTTTTGGCATCAGATAGCTTAGATGACTGGGTTCTCAGTGTAAGCCAGTAGGAGTACACTTGGTAATGGAATCTCTTCCTGCTTTCCAGGGGCTTCCTCTCACATTCTTTACCAAATTGTCTCAAGGAGTCTAAATTAGCATTTCTTGTGAGGAAAACTGGTATATATTTTTTTGTCAAAATGTGTTATGGATTGGGACTAGTCTGTGTAGTCACTTTCACTAAAGAATTTTTCCTCAAAAATCTAGTTTGTCAGGAGCTAAGACCGACTCTTCCAGGCTCCGTTATCCCCTTGTCAGACAACTTTTACAGATGACAGTCCTGCTTCCCTGTGGGGATTTTCTTGTTTTCTGGAAGAAAGCATTACTTGTCTATCAAAACTGATTGCTAGGAACTGGAACAATGTGTATGATGGTTACCATCTAACCTTTTTACTTCTAAAGTTTTGTGTCAGGAGGTAAGATAAACTCTGCCAGGCTCTGTTATCCATGTCTAAGGCACCTTTTTGGCTATGACATGAAAGTAACTATCATTCCCTCGCTGAGCAGCAAAAAAAGAATGTTATCCAGGAGGCTTTGGTCTTTATTCTGGTTTCACCTCAGCTGCTAATGGGAGACTCCACTGTGAGCATCTGTTGTTCCTCGGACTGCTCATCACTTCTGTTGCCCCTCTGGTGCTTCTCCTCGGGAAGCCACTAAGGACTGGGAGGCAGACATGTCCTCTACAGCTGTTATCTCACCCTTTTTGGGTAGGAGAGAACCACTCTTGCCAGCATCAGGCTAGGCTGCTCCGAGGAGCTTCATTTTTGAGGAAGGCACCATCCTTAAAGCTGATGTTTTTTTCTGGAGTCGCTCAGAAAAAGATTCTTCACCTAAAGCAGATAGGGAAAGCTGGCTGGGTTTTACAAATGTTATTTAAAACATTCAAATGTTAAATAGGAACAAAAAATAGTGCCAGGGTCCCAGCAGAAATGATCAGATTTGTTACAGGTGATTTTAGCTGTACCTGCTTTAAAGATGCTTTCATTGTAGACAGCATTTTGCCTGACAACCAATCACATGTTCCCAAAAAGTCTGATAAATGATTTAAAAGCCCAGACCCACCAATTATTTTTTTTCTGCTAGCTTCTTCTGTGAATACAACAGGAAGTAACTACTAATGTCCCTTCTTCAGAGACTAAGGCATCAGTAAATTCATTGCTGTCTCTCATATAACCAAACACTCTTTTCAAATGTGCTTATGACATATGATGCTGTTTCTAAAACAGCTGCGAGGGTCATTGTTAACAAGACTTGCCTGGCTACATTCTTAGAATTTAACAGTGAATGAATGACAAAGCTGAGATTCTGAATGATTCCATGGATAGAGAGGATATCTTTCACTTTTCCTCTGCTGAAGTCATTAAAGGTGTGATGAAAGGGAAAAGCTATTTCAGGGGATTAGCCACCTTTTCTACCCTCCTTGCAAAAGGGTCTATATTATATCACTGAACGCTTAAAAAAGCGAACGCTGATTGATCGACCTAATTTAAGCGAAAGCTTACAATCTCGAACTGTCAGATCAGCGATTTTTTTCCCAGGGAAAAAAAATTGCTGATCCAAAACACATACACACAACACAAGCACACCAAACAAACAGAAATCCACACACATACACCTAAAATCTGATACCTAACCCTACACTAAACTATGCACACACCACTAACTACTCACTTACCTTAACCCAAACCCTAACCCTAAGGTCCGTCACTATCGCACACTCACCTCACCCGCTCCCTAACCCTAACTCACTTAAATCCGCCCTAACCCTCATGTCCACTCAGTCGCACACACACATAACCCTAACTCACCTAAATCACCCTAACACTCACATCCACACAATCGCACACTTACCTGAATCCGACCGGTAACTTTCCACCATAACACTGAAAATACCGAAGCAACAGAAACGGACAACCAAATTCTTTCCCTAGGAAAAAAATTTGAGTTTCTGCTGCTTCGATATTTTGCAGTTTCGCGAAAATAAGTTCGATCAATCAGCGTTCGCTTTTTTAAGCGTTCGAGGATATAATATAGACCCTTGCAAAATATGACAGTGGCCAGTCAGGAATCAAAATAAATGCTCACAGAAAGGAACGGCAGGGAGTTTCAGGAAGAAAGGAAGGTTTCCCATGAGCTAGAACTATCGAAGAACACAGGCCGACTATATGCCCCTCATGTGCTTCCCCTTCCCACCATGGCAATCCTTTAAAGTGAATTTGAATATTTATTTTCTGGCCACTTCTTACTGCATAATATTTGTGTTTAAGGGCAGTATTTGAAAGTTTTGCTTATCTACTTCATATCAGCATTTTGTTTTCTTACAGCTGGATTCTTGCTGTGCAGATGATGTCCTTTTTATTTTCTCTCTCTGTAGAGACACAATTTTTGAACTCTGGGCTTACAATTAAAGAATATCCTTTTAATACTACATTTGTTTGTTGGATGTATTATTGTTGTTATGGCAGCTTATCAGCTTACGTTGTATATCTACAAGCATTTTTTTTTTGTTTTTAAAGTTGGGCCAAATTATTTTCTGCTTGGTACTCTCCCCAGCACTGTTCTGGCTTT